>NW_007741994.1:0-211 GCF_000696425.1 Galeopterus variegatus
TATATATATATATATATATTTTAAATAATGACCAGTAAGGGGATCTGAACCCATGGCCTTGGTGTTATCATCACCACACTCTCCCAAGTGAGCCACGGGCCGGCCCCCTTATGCATATTTTTTATCTTTTACTACGTATGTGTGTATCCCAAAACAATATGGCTTGTACATGTCCATAAACAATATATTATTATTATTCTTTTTTTTTTTT
>NW_007741994.1:1966-21909 GCF_000696425.1 Galeopterus variegatus
TACTTTAAGTACCTTGTCTAAGTGGAATCATATAATATGTCTTTTTTGGATTTGCTTATTTTGCATAGCATAATGTCTTCAAGTTTCATCCATGTTGTAGCACAAGTCAGGATTTCCTTCTTTTCTAATGCTGAATAATGTTTCATTTTATGCATATATCTACATTTTGCTTATTCATTCATTCTTCAATGAACATTTGGGTTGATTTCATGTTTTAGCTATTGTGAATAACTGCTATGAACATGGTGTACAAATACTTGTTTGATATTTGGTTTCAGTTCCTTTGGGTAGAAGTGGAATTGCTGAATTATATGGTAATCCTATTTTAATTTTTTGAGGGACTGCCGTACTGTTTTCTGCAGAGGTGGTTCCATTTCACATTCAGCAGTCATGCACAAGGGTTTCAGTTACTCCACAATCTTGCTGACACTTCTTGTTTTCTGTGTCTTTTTTTAATAGTAACCATCCTCATGGGTGTGAGGTGGTATTTCGTTGCAGTTTTGATTTGTATTTCCCTAACCATTAGTGATTTGAGCATCTTTCGTATGCTTATTGGCTATTTGTATATCTTCTTTGGAGAAATGTTTATTCAATTTTCCTGCCCATTTTTGAATTGAGTTTCTTTTGTTGTTGAGTTTCAGGTGTTCACTATATTCTAGATATTAATCCCTTGTCATATATATGATTTGCAAATATATTCTCCCATTCTGTGGATTTCCTTTTTACTGTGTTGACAGTGTTTTGGAAATAATTGCCAAATTCAATGTTGTGAAGATTTTGCCCTGTATTTTCTTCTAAGAATTTTATAGTTTTAGGTCTTACAATTAGATCATTGATTCACTTTGAATTAATTTTTGTGTATGGTGTTAGGTAATGATTCAACTTTATTATTTTGCATGAGTATATCCAGTTTTCTCACCACCTTTTGTTGAAAAGACTGTCCTTTCCCCATTGAATGGTCTTGGCACCTGTGATAATGTGATTTGGTCTTCATCCCCATTTCCTGGCATACAACTCCTAAAATCCTTAGAATTTCCAAAGTAATAAGTGTCTTTTGCATGCTAGTGAGTTGGCCGATGGCTGGCAGCCCCTAGGTAGCTTCAGAATTGAGGCTGGTCACCAGAAAAATCAAGGTGTAATTAGAGGAATGAAACTTTCAGCCCCACTCCAACCCTCCAGGGAGGGGAGAGAGGCTGAAGGTTAAGTTGATCACCAATGGCCAGTGACTTAGTAAATCATGCCTGTGTAATGAAGCCTCCATAAAATCCCCACAGTACTGGGTTTGAAGAGTTGAACGCATGTAGGTTTCTGGAGGATGGTGTCCCCCATATCGCACCCTATACATCTCTTCTTCTGGGGTTCATATGTATCCTTTGTAATATTTTTTATAGTAAACCAGCAAAGGTGTTTCCCTGAATTCTGTGAGCCATCCTAGCAAATTAACCAAACCTAGGACAGGGCCATGGGAACTCCATTTAGAGTTGATTGGTCAGAAGTATAGGTGACAGCCTGCACTTGTGATTGGTGTTTGAAGTGAGGGGCAGTCTTGTGGGACTGAGCCCTTGTATTAGTCTGTTTCTGTTGCTTATAACAAAATACCTGGAACTGGGTATTTTATAAAGAAAACAAAATTTATTTGCTTACAGTTTTTGAGGCTGGGAAGTTCAAAGTCTATCTGGTGGTGGTGACAGTGAACCAGGGGTCTCACATTGCAAGATGGTGGAAACAGAGAGAGTAGAGAGAGAGAGAAAGACAGACTCTCCTCTTTTTTTAAAGCCCTCAGAACCACACCCCGGACCACCATTTTAAATCCATTCACTACTGCAGGGTCCTACAATCCAATCACCTCTTCAAGCCTCCACCTTTCAATTACCATAATAGGATTTCCCACCCTCTTAACAGTCACAATGGGGGCTAAGTTTCTAATACATAAAACTTGTGGGACACAATTCAAGCTTCATTTTGAAGCTTGAGTTTTGGGCGGACATAATTCAATCCACTAAAGCCCTCAAACAGTGGGCTCTAATGCTATCTCCGGGTAGTTAGTGTCAGAATTGAATTGGATTAGAGGACACCCAGCCAGTGTCTGCTGAAGAATTCACGAGAGAATTGGTCGCTGGTGAGGAGAAATCCACACACACATTTTGATGATCAGAGCTCACAGAAGTAATCTGTGTTGTGAGAGCAGAGGAGGAAAAATAATGTTTCTTCATCTCAGAGCACCCGTGTAAAAAAGATCATTTGACCAAATATGTGAGGGTTTATTTGGGGGCTCTCTGTGCTATTCCATTGGCCGATACGTCTGTCATTACATCAGTACATCACTGTTTTGATTACTGTAGCTTTTGTAGTAAGCTTTGACATCAGGAAGTTGAGTCCTTCACCTCTGTTCTTCATTTTAAAGATTGTTTTGGATATGCAAGGTCCCTTGAGATCCCATAGGAATTTTAGAATGGGCTTTTTTCTATTTCTGCAAAAGATGTCATTGGGATTTTGATAGAGATTGCATTGAATCTATAGATCACTTTGGGTAGGTAGTATTGACATCTTAACAATATTAAGTCTTCCAATCCATGAATATGGGATGTTTCCATTTGTTTGTCTTCTTTAATTTTTTTCATTGATGTTTTGTAGTTTTCATTGTACTAATTTTTTTATCTCAGGTTAATTCCTCCTAGGTTTATTCTTTTTGATACTAATACATATAAATGGTGTCATAATGTTCATATCTATCTGTGACTTGCTTTTTCCCTTTTAAATGTATACTTGTATTTGTCCATGTTGATATAAGCAGAAGGAATTTTCACTGCTATGTAGAATTCCATTGTTTACATCACAAATTCTCCTGTTGAGACATGTAGGTTTTGTATCACAAATAGCGCTGGTACAAACACTTTTGTTCATGTCTTTTTAGTATAATGTGCGAGAGTTTCTCATGAGAATGTATAGCTAGGAGGGGAGCTGCTGTCTCATAGGTTATGTGCATATTTAATTGGAAACACATTACCAAAATCTGCAAGAGGCTCTGTGGTTCTGGGATTATCATTATTTAGGCATGATGACCATCGTCTGCTCTAGAGTTATAAGATTTAAATATCATCAGAGACAAGCCATTCATATATATACTTGGAAACATGTTCCCTAGCCATGCTTCTTTGGGCAATTTCATCTTTCAGGAATGACATATTTTCTTCCACCTTGACCCGCCACTACACATTTTGATCCCTTCATCATCATCAATCATTACCACCATCATAGCAGCTAGTATTTACTAACCCTTACTGTTTTCCAGACACTGTGTAAAATACTTTATATACATTATTTTACTTATTCCTCATAACAACCTTATGAGGTAGGTGTTATAAATTATCTCCATTTTATATTTAGGGAAACCAAAGCCTAAAACAAATACTTAGCCAAGGCAACTAGACAAGATTCAAACTCAAGCTGTCACAGCCCAATTTCCAAGTTCTTAGCCACTGTGCTTATTGCATTTCTCTATTACTTCATAATTATTTTTTAGCTTGTGAAAGAAAGAGATAGAGATCTCACTATGAGGACATTATTTATTTAGTATCAAAGAAAAATCAGGAGAGTTTTGATAAAAATCACTGTTTTGTGATTTGAAATCCCTATGTACTGACTTGGGCTCAAGATAGTGTGTTCATTCATTTGTTATCTCTCCTCCCACCTTTTAAAAACTACTATAGAAACATTCTTAAAAGTGTAGAAACATGCCATAAAGAAAATCATTATTTTGCATATTTCCATTTTTGTTCTATTGAATGTCTTTTGCTTTTACATGTTGCAGTTTTAGTATACATATAATTTAACCTTCTTTTTTTAATTCAATCCACTAAAGCCCTCAAACAGTGGGCTCTAATGCTATCTCCGGGTAGTTAGTGTCAGAATTGAATTGGATTAGAGGACACCCAGCCAGTGTCTGCTGAAGAATGAGTAGATGTGTTATAATTTGTTTACCCATTCTCCTATTGTGAGACATAATATTTGCACAAATCACTTTCAAGGAAGATTTTCATGACTGTTACGTTTTCTTTCATTTGAATTATTTTCTAAAGATAAATCCCTTGGAGGGAAATTACTAGGCCAGTGGGCCAACCATTTCTATATTTCTTTCTTTTTTTTTTTTCCGTTTTGTCTCTTTTTTACTGACTGGTAACGGGATCGCAACCCTCGGTGTCGCGCCCGTACCGGGGACCGGCAACGGGATTGCAACCCTCGGTGTTGTGCCCGCACCACGCTCAGCCAGTGAGCGGAACCCGTTTCCACATGGGATCCGAACCCTCGGCGGGAGCACTGCCACGCTCCCAAGCGGTGCACTCTCCAAACCCGTTTCCACATGGGATCCGAACCCTCGGCGGGAGCACTGCCGCGCTCCCAAGCGGTGCACTCTCCAGTGCGCCACTGGGCCGGCCCCATTTCTATATTTCTGATACTGTTTAATATCAGATGCATGTTTAGAAATGAGAATGCTGACTAAATCAGAGCTGTACAAAGTCACAGCATCATTTCTATAGAGATATCTTCCTGACATATCAATTTATTGCCTACAATTGATGTTAATTAGAAGTTTATTTGTCTAATGTCTTAAATTCTTGGCATTCTCTACAGTTGTTGTAATTGTCGATGTGGTTAGGTCTGGTGCATGACCCCACATCCATCTGAGATTTATACTCCTTGAGTTGTAATAATGTTTGGTGTACATTTTAACCATTGAAATAATTATAGGTTTTTTATTTCTCTGAAAAACAATCATTTGCTAGCATTCAAAAAACCTCAGAGGACAAAGTTGGATTAAATGACAGAAAAATAGAACAGAGTTATGGACAAAGGGAAGTGGCATGACATGCTTATGATTGCTGTTCAGTTGTGCCCACCCTGCTCTGCTGCAGCCCATCATGCTAATCCATCAGGGCTGCTCAGGTGAGCACTAAGCCAGGTAGTCATGATTTGCTAAATTGATTTTTGGAAGAGTTTGGACAATTTACAATATCATTAGCTATATGTGCATGTGACAAGTTAGCCAGACCTCCTCCAGTTTTAGTCAGAAGGTCCTACCTACCCTGGTCCTTTTTGCTGCTGCCCTTCCGCAGCTTAGCCAGCAGGCCTTGAACACTAATGCAGCGCCCCAAAGTGACGTGCCCTCTTGGCACTGTGGTTGTGGTCTGTGTTGAGGCCCTGCACCTCTCATCACTCATCCCCTCACCCCTGAACCTTGTTGGGCAACACCTGGTTCATTAGGGAAAGCATGTATCACTAAGCCCTTGGTGGGAATTGAAGACAATATTCCATCATGTATGGATATTTTTAGAGATACTGAATTTAAGATGTTAAGCGGTGACTCCAGGTCTAATATCAGATTTCTCAGTGAGACATTTTAAGTGTGGGTGTTTGGTTGTTCCCCTGTATAGTGGATTGAATTATGTCCCACCAAAACTCACTGAAGCTTGAGTTGTGTCCCCCAAGTTTTATGTATTAGAAACTTAGCCCCACTATGGCTGTTAAGAGGGTGGGAAATCTATTATGGTAACCGAAAGATGGAGCCCTGAAGGAGTGAGTGGATTGTAGGACCCTACAGTTGTGAATGGATTAAAAATGGTGGTCATGGGCATGGTTCTGAGGACTTTAAAAGAAGAGGAGAGTCTGTCTTTCTTACTCTTACTTACTCTCTCTTACTCTCTCTGCTTCCACCATCTTGTAATGTTAGACTCCTGGGTCACTGTCGCCACCACCAGATGGACTCTGAAATTCCCAGCCTCAGAAACTGTAAGCAATAAATTTCATTTTCTTTATAAATTGTCCAGTTTCAAGTATTTCTTTTATTGCAACACAAAATGGGCTGATACACCCCATTTTGAACCCATGAAGGTAAGTGTCACATGTGGCCTGCACTTTACCTAAGCCCATGTAGGGGTCAAAGGAAGACTTCCCTTTCAACCCCCTGAAGGTTCTCTGAAAGATAAACTCACAAACACAGATTAGTAGAAAAAAGTCATAACCAATTTATTTAATCAGAGTTTTATGTGATACGAGAGCCTTCAGAATGAACACCAAAAGATAGGGAAAACTGTCCATTTTTATGATTAGGGTCTATGAAGCAGGGGCAGCCATGTAGAAATGTGACTGGATAAGAAAAGTATGATCTGATGCTAATAGACCGAGTGGGAAAACCCAGCAAGGCCTCTCTGTTCGGATTCTTCTTGTCTTCTCTGTGCAGCATTCATTCCTACAGGATACGGGGCAGGACCCTTTCTGGAATGGGGTCTTAGGACCTACAGTCAAACAATGTAGGTCAGAGAATTTCTTTATGACCAAGACGGGGGGGCGGAGGTGGGAGGTGGCAGGGAGGGGCTGAAGATTACAGCCCTCTATGACCCGCCTTGGAGAAGGGAGGTTCTAGTTTCTGCAGCATGCTTCACGGAGAATGAAGCTGTGAGACAGGAGGGCAGGAGAAGGTCAGAAGAAACCTTGGCTTTTAGGCCTGCTTCTAGGGCCTTTATGTTGGGGTGTTGCTTTTTTGAGCCCCAAATTCACCTGCCCTTTTCACCAGTGTGTGTGGCTTCAGTTGTCACTCACAGCTGCTCAGGTGCCGATCAGCTACTCTCGCCCTCTTCATTGGCTACTTGCTCTGTCTTTTGTACTGAAAACCAAGAGGTGACTTTCTTTACCCTCTAGTTCCACTTCTCATTGAGCCCATGGAGGTGTCCTGGCCTGTGGCCCATACGGGCAATGGTCACAAGGTAATATTGGTGAATATCCCATCACATCAATTGCTGTGCTGATTTGCTGTTTCTTGCCTCTTTGTTGAAAATTGATGCTTCACCTCATTTCCTCTAGACTTTGGCTCATCACGGTGGCGATTGTGGTCCCTTAGCCTGGCTACACTTCTTCCAGGTAAATGCCTTTCTCATTTCAGCCGGGCCCCAGGTTCTTCCTATCCTGATGCTGCTGCAGATCTGGCCAGTGCTTCCTCTGGGCCAGCACAGCTTCAGTCAGTGGCGGCTCTTCAGCTGGGACAGTGGCCTTTGCTGAGCTGGGCACACACTTGCCAGTTCACCTCAGGCACTACCCAGCCCACATTGCTCACTTAGGATACAAGTTTGGCCCATAGGTATTTGAGTTTGCAGCCCTTGGATAAACTCATTAACTACTACCTGCATGCCTGCAGGCTCTCTTCTATCTGTATTTTTCTGAATTCCCAGGATAGTATCTCACTTTTGCTAAATTCATGCTGACCTTGTTTCTGCCACTCTGAGGTAGGTATTGCCACCACCGCTGCTGTTATTGGTGCTCTCTTGGCACAGATCTTTACCAGTGACCCCAGCCACTGTCAACTGGCACAGTGCTATGATGGTTCTAATGTTCCGTGAGTGCAGGGACACATTCTCTGCGCCCTCAGTGTCAGGCTTTGTTCAGTGGGTCTCTCAGTAAGGTTGCTGAGCCTTGCATAATAAGAGCTCTGCAATTTCACACCCCCAGATGCACCCTGACCCCTCCAAGTGACAGTACCATGCCATTTCTGCATTGCAAAACTAGTGCTCCCTTCATTTGTTAACCCTGTGGTGGAGTCTGGCTTCCTATAGGATAATTTTCTTTTAGAGGCTCTAAAATTGAACACTTTTCAACTTGATTCTGTTGGATCTCCCTGCTTCACTTCTTAGTTCCCATAGGTTTGTGTATTTCAGAGCCCCACTTGTGGTTTTCAACTTTCCCCCTAGGAAGCTTCTTAGCCTCCACAAAAATTAGAGAATGCAATAGATGTGGGAAAGGAGGGGAGTTGTTTAGCCTTACCTCTGTAGTCCTGAAATGTATTTACATCTCAACCTGTGAATATAGTAATTAACAAAGCAAAGTGTTTTCCTATATTCTTACTCCACAACAATCAACACAAAAGACTTCTGTGACCAAATGTGTGGGTTCCTCCCCATCCCACCAAGCAGGTAATCAGTTCTGCAGTAGACATCAGCTGGGCGTCTGCTAATTCAATTCAACTTAGACACTATCAACCCAGACACTATCAGCTATCTGGAAGCTCTCTGAACTGTGTCCTTTTGAGTTTTTATGGAGGCTTCATTGCATAGGCATGCTTGATTAAATCATTGGCCATTGGTGATCAACTTAACCTTCAGCCCCTACCCCCAGCTGGGCGTCTGCTAATTCAATTCAACTTAGACACTATCAACCCAGACACTATCAGCTATCTGGAAGCTCTCTGAACTGTGTGCTTTTGGGTTTTTATGGAGGCTTCATTACATAGGCATGCTTGATTAAATCATTGGCCATTGGTGATCAACTTAACCTTCAGCCCCTACCCCTCCCCAGAAAGTCCCAACTCTAATCATGCCTTGGTCTTTTTGGTGACCAGCTCTCATCCTGAAGCTATGTAGGGGCTGCCAGTCATCAATCAACTCATTAGCACACACAGATACATCACTTTGGTGATTCTAAGGATTTTAGGAGTTGTATGCCAATAGCAGGACCAAAGACCAAATATATATTTCACATTATCAAACAGGACCAAAGACCGAATATATATTTCACATTATCAAAGTTTTCCCCTGGTCTTTGAACATAGATACCTATGTCAATAGGATATACAAGTCAAAAGATAATGGCACATTTCTAGAATTCCATTCACTTATGCAGGACCAAAGACCAAATATATATTTCACATTATCAAAGTTTTCCCCTGGTCTTTGAACATAGATACCTTATGTCAATAGGATATACAAGTCAAAAGATAATGGCACATTTCTAGAATTCCATTCACTTATTAATAATTAACTCAGTCCATTATATTGTATAAATATATCTCCCAGGGTGTGGCCATTCAGGTTTGCAAGCTTCTGTTCGATCTTGTCAGGTTCCAAAACAAGAGGGATCTTGGCAAACATGATCGCCCTTTCAGGCATCTGGTTACAACTGAGCTAAGAGACAATATCATCTCTTGCTCTGATCCTCTTTTGAGGTGTTAATGTAATATTGCATTTCCCTCAATTCATAATTCATTTATTCATTCCTTTACCCTCAGCTACTATTCTTCTTCTCTCCATTAATACCCAAACTTTTTCACCTTTGGAAGGGACTTTAGGTTCAGCTACTGTTCTTATCTAGATTGCAGGCGGCAGTGCTGGTCTAGCAAGTACCTCACCCTCACAACCTCAACCTCACACAAGATGCCTTTGATATTCATGAGTGTAGCACTGGCTCCCCAAAAGGTGCTGCAGCCATGTACCTGACATATTGGCACAGTACCTTGTGCATAATTGGTCTTCAATTTATGCTTTAATTGAATGAATAAATATTTGATGAAATAGAGATATGTTTAAAGATAAAGAGAAAAATTGCTTACAGCAAAGTTGAGGTTGGACTTCGCAAGTTTTCGGTCTGTGCCTTTACTTTAAGAACTATTCAGTTTCTAATTTAAAATGATTGAGGGGCTTTTATGTCATCCAATTAACAATGTTTTCTGAACTGGAAAATGGATGCTGATTTGCTCTCAAATATGGCAAAGCAAGTGCTTATAAGTTGATAGTAAACAAAAAGTTAGGTGTAAAAGCAGTATGCATAGCATGATCTCATTTAAAAAATAAATTTACGCAGAGAAAAGACTGAAGGACATATGGTATGAATGTTAATACTGCTCCCTGTGTGCTATGATTACGGTTAACTTTTTTCTTTTTGATTATTTATAGTTTACTAGATTTATAACAATAGGCATATATTACTTTTGTAAAAAAATTTTAAACACAGTATAATATCTTTAACATTTTCATTTTATTTTATTATATTTACACTTTATTTTAATTAAAGGAAGCAAATCGAATGCAAAATATTGAGCCCTTCTGAGTTTCAAACAGACTGGCTTGAAAACACATGCATCCATAAATGAATTCTGCTTTAAAAAATTCTAATAGAAAGTGAATGAGCCATCTTAGGTATTCCACCAGGAGGAGATATGGAGAGATAATAATGTTTGTTAAAAGGATAGAGTGTTGACATCCTCAATATAAGATAGAATAGGTAGCTTTTCACTAGGCATTACATACACTGAGGGAAAAAAGACAGTGAGAGAAATGTTCTCATGTAATCTCAGATGACCTCTGTGCCAAGGAAAAGATAGTTTTTTAGCGGCATCTCATGAAATATTTATTCTCATTATCATCATTTTTGTTGTCATCATTCATGATAATAACAGCAGTATAGCATAGTGATGAAGCTCATGGCTATGGAATCCATGGTCAAGTTTGAATTCTGGCTTTGTTACTTACCGCGTAATCCTGAGCCAATCACTTAACTTTCTTGTTGTCAGCTTCTTAATTTTTAAACTTGTAGATAATAATGTCAACTTGATAGGGTTCTTGTGAGGATTAACTGAGATAATGTAAGCGAAGAACATATGCTTTTGGCATATAATGTGCATCTGATACAAATGTATATTGCTGATAACAATACTAGCAGTTGTTGGTCTCATTTGTTGATACCTATTATATCTAAGGAATTATTTTATACCCATTATTTCTTTCTTTTACTTATTCCTTAAATCAACATTTTGACATGGATGAGAAAACTGAGCCCCAGAGAGTTTAAGTTAACCTGCCCAAAGTAAAGAAACTGGTAGTGACAACAACAAAAGCCAGAGCTGAGATTTGGACCTATATCAATCTGATTTAAATCTTTCCTCCAGTAGCTCAATATTCCACAGGGTTAAGGATTAGTGGAATATTATTGATTATAATTTATTTTTGGTAATTATCAATAATAAACTTTGGCTTCTCAGTAAAACTCTATGGTAGCAAAAATATGTATCTGACCACCAGGTGGCGCTTAACAAAGGTTCTCTTTTCTCACCACTCAACCCCTCACACAGTTACGTTCTAAAGTGAAATAATTTGCCAGCTTTCATGTAGGTGAAATAGCGAAAGGCAGGAGTTCATAAAATGAAGTAAATGTGTTTATTTCTGAAACAGAGTCTGTTTTAGGTAGTCTGTGGAAAAATATGGGAATAACCCTTTGGACTATTTTGGGACTTCTATCCTTAGGCACTTAATTTATTTAGTGAATGTAATCCATTTTGATGTGTATTAAAATAGCATCTGGTTTAATAATTTTGGTGGTAACTTTCAGGTTAATCTGGTTTTCATGTTCTTAAAGACTTGAAACTTGAGATTTATGGCAGAAATGGCAGGTAGCCATTAATTCTGGCTACAAAGTGGAGCAATGGCATCTATTTTATTGCCCTTAAAGGAATTGAACAAGCACACACCTATGTTCCATAAAGACATGGCTTGATTAAATAAGAGCAAGTACGCTGTCATTTAACATGTAGTTTACCAATTGAGCACTTGTAGGGAGCATTGCTTTTGCTCTGTTAGTCTTCGTAACTTCTGCAGTTTGTAAGTCTACAAAATCTGTTCTTCCAGGCACTTAATTAACCTATAGCACTTTGTTTCAAGAACATATTTTTGCTCTGTTAGTCTTCGTAACTTCTGCAGTTTGTGAGTCTACAAAATCTGTTCTTCCAGGCACTTAATTAACCTATAGCACTTTGTTTCAAGAACATGCACAGCCATTCCTGTATTTGAAACATGTTCAGAATACTTGCAGTTTAAATTTTCTAACAGAGAAGTTGTCCTATAATGTTAACAAAGAGTAAATATAAAATGAGAAGGATAATTCTGATTTATTAGAATCTGGTTATTCAGTTTTTAGATTATGCAAATCATCTCATTCACTCGACAATTATGAATTGCCACAGTTTAATTAATAAATGCTGAATAGATAAATTATGAGTGTTTCTCGTGTGCAAGGCCCAGATCTAGCTACTATGGGAATACAATAGCTTACATGGCTTCTGGGGATATGGTTGGAGGATAGGATGCACACAAAAACAAGTGAAATGTCATGAGTTATGTGACAGTAAAAGGCATCACAAGAAAGATATAAGTAAATTCCAATGGAATGCTACAAAGGATGAGTGCCATGCATCTGAAGAAGACAGGAATTCCTTTGGACAGCTGTGGTCAGGGAAGGCTTTATGGAGGAGGTGGAGGATAAATTGGGCTTAAAATATGGAAAAGTTGGTGGAAGAAGAGGGCATTTCCAAATGATAAAGGAAATAGAAGATGGAAGCATGAAGTCAAAACAATGAATATGGGAATATACCCATACATCATTTTGGTGCATGTGGGGTTAGAGATAGCAGGTATGTAAGGAAGTATACAAGCTCATGTTTTTCAAACTGGGCACTCACCTTCCTGGTGAAATACTTGACTTCAATGTATAAGTGGGGAGCATTTCCTCCAGTGCCAATTTCAACTTGAAAATATAAAAAAGAAATGTTAAACAGTTTAACTGGTAAGTAAATTAGGTGTTATATATATATATGTATATATATATATATAGTGGCTGGCCAGCATGGGGATCCAAACCCTTGACCTTGGTGTTATAAGGCGGTGCTCTAACTACCTGAGCTAATCAGCCAGCCCAAATATTTAATATTAAAACAAATGTGGAAATATTACGGAAGAGAAAGGTTGTGA
Organism: Galeopterus variegatus; assembly: GCF_000696425.1. Classification (NCBI taxonomy): domain Eukaryota; kingdom Metazoa; phylum Chordata; class Mammalia; order Dermoptera; family Cynocephalidae; genus Galeopterus; species Galeopterus variegatus. The sequence goes on from NW_007741994.1 coordinate 14,530, forward strand.
TTTGTGCAAAGTTGTCTAACTTGCTCAGAGGACAAGTCTAGCTGGAATGGAGCATGGGGCAGGTTGTTCCCAGCCTTGAATATCATGTTCAAGTGTTTACGTTGCTTCTGGCCTACCATTATTTCCTCTTATATCATCTGACTGCTCATTAACTGCTCTGCCAAAAAGTGCTCAGGGAAAATAATAAAAGGAATTTGAACAAATCTGCTATTTTTTCCTTCTCAATGGCTCTTATATAATGATTAAGAGAAATCATATCAAAGCTAAAATGAAGTTTGGAAATCATTTGTTAACTGCGATCTTTTGAGTGATTCCTGATCCCTATCGTTAACAGAGGTAACAGAGTTGTATATTCGCATAAAAGTAAAATATACTGTAATGGTTACTAATAGGAAGACTACGTATTTTTTCAGATCTGGGACACATTTGATTTTTGAGAAGAAACAACCGGTTCATTTGGCAGGAAGTACAGAATGAGTACAGCCAATTCAAATACTTTTCTGGGCGCTGAGAAAAAGCTCTCCATCTTTAATGATGACCTGGCTGAAAAGAGAGTCTTGAGCCTCAGGTGGGTGGGCTGGATTTCTTTTGTAGGCATAGGGCAAACCTCTGAAGATGTTTCCAGAATGTCTGGTCAGCAGAATGATTTTAAGGATTGAACTACAATCTTAAGCAAGTGACTCAGAAATGTAAAGTTATTAGTATCCAAAAAGTAAGGATGGACTTTTGGTCTCAGAGTTTCAAATGACTTGGGGGCTCATTTATGGACATATGTGCTGTCCTCTGAGGTACTTATGGCACAACTTGCTTCTTGGAAGTTTGTGAAGAGAAGGGAGGAGAGTAAAATAATGTATGTTTGGTCTTGAAGATTAGAGTTACTTGGAGTGTAAAGCTGGCCTGTGGATCTAGTCTACCCTACTCTAACCTGCATTCCCTACCCACATGCACTGTGAGGGAGATTTGCCTCCAAACATTCTGGCTATGCCTCCCATCGTCCTGTGGGAATTTGAGCCTGCTTATCCTCACAAATGATTCTGAAAGCTCTCAAAGGAGTGTATCACCAGTGCATTATTTTCCTACTTTTGCCGTAACAAATTACCACTCGCTTAGTGGCTTGAAACTGTACACATTTATTATGTTATGGTTCTGGAGGTCAGAAGTCTACGTGGGTCCTCAGGGCCATGTTCTCTCTGGACGCTCTAGGGGAGATCCCGTTTCCTTGCCTTTTTTTTAGCTTCTTGGCTTGAGGCTGCTTCCTCTATCTTCAAAGGCAGCAGTGCAGCATCTTCCATTCTCTCTCTGTCTCTCTTTCTCGCTAAGGTCTCTGCTTCTGTGGTTGAATCTCCTTGGATTCTGACTCTCCTGCCTTCCTCTTGCAAGTACCCTCATGATTGATTACCTTGGGCCCACCCAAATAATCCAGGATAATTTTCTCATCTCAAGGTCCTTAATTTAATCACACTGACCAAGTCCCTTTTGCCTTGGAAGGTAGTGCGTCCACAGGTTCCGGGGTTCAGGACGTGGGCATCTTTGGGGGCCATTATTCAGCCTGCCATACTAGTTCTCTTGGTCATGACATGAGGCGAGTTATTTTCTTCTTCCTACACTGGGTCGCTCTCATGCTGGCTCACTTGCTGCTGAGGGTTCTTTTCCATCAATGGCAAAAGCAGCTGCAGAGCCACAGATGACCCCAAAGGCACTGTGTTGCTGTGGATGCTGCCAGTCCTTAAGACTGAGGACAATGACATCAGCCCTGAGGTTGCCCAAGGCCACTGCTGTCCTCCTTGTTGCCTCCACCATCAGCGTGGCCAGCACTGCAAAGGGGCCAATGATGTCGACATGTTTCATCATTTTCTCCATCAGTCTTGGGACTTAGATGCAAGTCCAGGAAGGAAGCCACCAGATAAGCTGAGGCACAGGCACTGTGCTCTGGTAACAATCACACCTCCAAAAACACTTGAACCAGCGTCTCTCTTTCCACTGAGCCGGGTCTGTCCCAGGAGTCTCCTCTGTCCATCCACACACTACCGGCTCTCTTTCCAGGCCCAGTTATTTTGGAATCCCAGTGTAAACACAGCTGGGACTCAGGCTGCCACAAAACACATGCCTCTTTTAGTTTACCTTTCCAAGTGTTTACATTCCATGCTTGAAGAACTTTGGCTCCTTCAAGAAACTCACGGAAAGAATCAGCACAGTGCCTAATTTTTCACACCTTCTACCTCATCTAGGGTTGAGCATCTGGATCCTATTGGAGGCCATTTGTCCTAATTTAGCACTTCCTATTAATTTTGTAAGGGATTACTATTGAAATATATAACTTAGCAACTTCAGATTTTACAGGCTATATCAAGTGCCATACCAAATAGGGTTTGACTGGATTTATTGCTGTTGAAGTTATACTCAGATACACCTCTCCACATTAATTTTGGGGGATTGAGCTGTAAACCGTGAGCCGAAGCAAAGAACACTTCTGCCACCTCCTGGAGACTCCGAGGAACTCAAAGGATTTTTCCAGAGGAAGAGTGGGAGTTTGATGAATTTTGTTGCAAATTTACCTCAACAGTTCAGAATTTAGCCGCGTATTAAACAGATTAATTCTTGCCTTTTGTGAAGGCATGCACGCCTTTGATCATTCGGTCGTTTTAATGAACTCAGTGTGGTTGTTTCCGATTTGGCCTTGAAGGTCTTGGCTTCTCGCCGGGGTCTGAGTGGGAGCCTCACTGCCTCCAGCTTGGGCTCCTCAGTTCTGGCAGGGCTTTCCTTCCCACTGATGGAAGGTTTACAGAGAAAAAAAATCATTATGTCTGAAATTATGCCAGGACACATCAGCGTTTTTCCAGACTGCCATCTATCCTGTACTGCCTCCAGCTTGGGCTCCTCAGTTCTGGCAGGGCTTTCCTTCCCACTGATGGAAGGTTTACAGAGAAAAAAATTCATTATGTCTGAAATTATGCCAGGACACATCAGCGTTTTTCCAGACTGCCATCTATCCTGTAGCTCTGTGAAGATTTAGTATTAAAAAAAATTGCAATGCACCTGTTCCTAAGGAAAACTACCTTGCCATATGATAGCATGTTTTTATTAAACTAGCGAATTTAACATTTTATGTGTTAGGATTTACATCTTGGGTTTCTTCCCTTCGGCCTCCTGATCTCTGTGTGAAGTACAACTTGCTTTCAAGGTTACTCTCCCACCCTGCATAATTAGCCCAGAGATTTACCAGAGGTTCCTGGCACCAGCTTACCCAGCAAGCCTCATGCAGTACTATTTGTGGTCATTCCCGAAGTGATTCAGCAGCTCTGCTATCTTTAGAGTCTGGTCTCATCCCACACAAAGCTCTTTTCAGACCCAATCTAACATTCTGATATTGTACCATGGCCCTGCAGGGTCAGAGAGTATAATGTGGCGATTCAGGATGTGTCTTACAGCAGGAGAAAGGCATTCATGTTTGGTAAAAGGCAGGCTGGTGACAAGGTGGGAGCGAGGCAACGTTCAGCAGATTCTGCCACTTTGCTTGGCTAGGAGTGAAACATCTCACTCTGAAAAATGGCTCCAGAAACACATGATTTCTTTTCCGTTGTTTCTTAGCTTTCTGGTATCAGGAATGTAGACCTGAGCTAGTTGGGTATGGCTATAGGACAGGCTCTTCTCAGTGGGGTCCCTCCATTGATGTACTGTTCGGTGGTAAGTCAAGCAGAATTCATAGAAGTCAGTGTAAGTTATTGATAAGGTCTGCTTCAGTTGCTGAATATTAAGGTTTTGGGGGTGTGCTTGGAAGTTAAAATCTATGACAGGTTTTTACAAATATTATCCTCTTGTTTTCTTTGATTGGTTCCTGTACCCAGTCTGGTTTTAAAAGTTATTTTGTGGCCATATCAGATGTGAGAATAATAGAGAATTCCAAAAAAGTGGGATATTCATTTTGCTCCATGGAATATTTCATACCTAAAGTAGCTTTTGATTTCAGAGCTATTTTAAAGCTGGGTCCTCACTCAGAGAGCAAACCGATGGCTAGGACTGTGAAAAATAATAAGTTCTCATGAACATGACTTACAGTCTATACATGTAAACTATCTACCTTTTAGGGAAAAAAGAAATGACAGCGACAATTTTTCCTTTACTGATTAACATGTCATTTCTCACTGTTAATGACAAGCAACAACAATAATAAATCCCGCTTCTTATCATGTTTCTCAGACCTGAGAAGCTTGTGTTAAGTAAAACCTTCTTCCAAGTTGACTGTCCCACCCTGGGCAACTTGAAGGGATGATAGTGCCAACATTATTGGGTTTTACTAATACCAAAATTGTGATTATTTGCTTGGGGCAGACTGGGAGAAAGTTTATCTTTGCATCGTTTAGGAATTTCTCATTTGCTAAGCAACCTAATATTTTCAAGGGGGTGGGACTAATTATGGACAAGTGCTTTGCTGGATGTCAGGACATTTGGGTTCTGTTTTCATTCTGCTACTCACTAACTCTGTGATCCTGGCTGAGGGGTCTCTTTAACCTAAATTTCCTCATCTAGAAAGTGGTTGGCATAACCATTTCTGTAGTCCCTTCCAATTTTATAATTCCATAATCTACTTTTGGAAGAAGAAGAGTCATATTTGAGGCACTTACAGAATATTGATAACTTTCTAACAAATTAAACTTGTATCTGTATTTAAATAGTCTTTGAAATATTATATAAGCAGTTAAAATATATATTCTCTATCCATCTACGTATCTATCTCTCATCTGTCTATCTTTCCATTCATCCACATACCTCTCCCCACCATATGTAATTTTGGGTTATCAAGTAGGCAGATTAAGCTTGTACTTGAGAGGTGGTACCAAAAATGTTTCGGAAAGAATTTGATATTTGATATAGATTTGATAAGATTCATAAATACATGTAAACCTTATCAAAACGATTATCCTGAGAAAAATGAGGTTTATTAGATTTCCTAACATTTATTTTAAAGGTTAACATTGTATACAGTGGAAGTAGTGGTCCCATAGCCTTTTAGTTTTGGGGCTTCTGTAGGTCTTCATTTGGAGATTATGCCTCTATCTCAAGCTCTTTCTCTATCTCTAGACCTATGGCTACACACATGTATTTGACACTTTCCTGCTAAGTATCTACTGAGTGCTTTACATACTTTCAGTCCTCACATTAACCCTGGAGGTTATATGAGGGATTTGGGGACAGTGGCTGCCTCCCTGGTGTCCATTCTTCCTCTCTACCATTGTGTTTTGCTTTGATTCCCAGATCCCCTCCCTCATACCAAGGTGACTGGTGACATGTGAACAAAGATGATCTAATTAGAAGGAAGCCCAGGATTTTTGTTAGATGGTTAGAGAATATGAATATGAATGAGAAAAAATGAGATTCCAGAAGCTTCTGGCAGCCATCTTGCCATCCCAGTGAAACACCTCTGTTATTGAATATGAATGAGAAAAAATGAGATTCCAGAAGCTTCTGGCAGCCATCTTGCCATCCCAGTGCAGGCAGTCTTGGGATGAGTGGATGCTCTGAAGAGCAGAGCAGACAATGGAGAGAAGCTGAGTGTTTAGTGGGATCGTTGAGACACTGCAGCTTTCCCTACAACTGGATTTTTCAATTACATAAGAGAGTAAATTCCCTTGTTTATTTGGGTTTCATGATCTATTACCAAAGGCATACTAACTACACATGTAAACATTCTCTGCGTGTTACTGATGAAACCAAAGCTCAGGAAGGTTGAGAGTGGCTAGACATGCTGATCCTTTAGAAAACATCCAAGGTCACACAGTTAGGGTGAAACTAGGATTAGAACTCAGGCCACCTGACTCCAAAGCCCATGCACTTAACAGCTATGTGACTTTTTCTCTTTAAGCAAACTATTGTATAATTCAGACGTCAGCCATTTAACATTGGTTTACTCTCTACTTGGGGAAGAAATCTAGAGTCTTAAAAGTGGGGCTGGCTGGTTAGCTCAGCTGATTAGAGCTGGTGCTGAAAACACCAAGTCAAGGGTTTGATTCCCTGATCCCTGTACTGGCCAGCCACCCAAAACAACACAAAACAAAACAAGACAAACAAAAAGGTGAAGCCAGGCAATATTTGAGAAAGAATAATACTTAGGTTGCATGGTATAGGAGCCATTTTCTACCTGCCCAACATCTCTTCTTCTCCCCTTTTCTGCTAATAACTCTTCCACCCTCTTTTCCTACATCACCTATCCTTGGTCATGTGGCTCAAGATGCCCAGTCAGATTTCTGCTCCTAAACTCCTCTGGAATATTGGGTCTCCCTGCAGGTAGAGAGTGGATGGAGCAGTCATCCGTCTGAAGTATCTTAGAAAGGAGACCCACAAGCTCCTGCAGGAGCTTCCCAGGTTGTTCATGGTCTTCCTGAGGCTTGATTGTTCATTTACTCTTACAATTCTGTGAGCTCTTGCCCCAGTCTCCCACAAATCCCTTTTGGCCTTAAGTTAGTCACAGTTGGTTCCCATTGCTTGTAACAAAATGTCCTCAGCTTATATGAATGTCAATATGCAAGGCTCCATTCTCAAGGCCACTGACATTTGGTATTTGGATAACTGGTTAACTTAAGTGCCATGAGGTTATTTACCAACAAGAACATGGTACAAGATTGTCAGTTCAGTCTGCCTATCTCCAGAAGTTTCTAATAGTATTTGAAAGGATTCTTCTAAGAGGGATTGTGAAAAATTTCAATTTATTGAAAAGACACAAAATTACAATGAGTGAATTACATTTTTTATACTTAATAATCAATGTGGGTATACTATAACTAATGATAGCATTATTAGTATTCTTAATTAATTACCCATCCCCATCTCCACTCAGTTTGGGGCTGGTAACATCTTCTTATTGGTTAGAAACAAAGAACTCTGATCTTCATCCTGATCTCGGGCTTTTCCCCACATTGCTCTCTTCTTGAGTTTCATGGTTGGAGAGATTAATGATTCCTCTGCTGTCTGCTCTCAGAGTGCTTGAAAGGACCATTTATCCTGCCCCTGGAGATTGGAACCAAAAGAACTATTTCTGGGCAAAGCATGGCTAGCTATGCTGAGCTCCCAGAAAATAGCAGGATTCTTTCTCTGAGATACTCTCCTTTTTAACCTCCCACTCTCAGCCAACTTTTATTTTATTTTTTCCATATTTTCTTCTTAATGGTATCAACTTGCCCTAGTCTTTCTCAGCTGCGCATAGTGTAATCTGTCAATGCTCAGTTCTTAAATTAGTGCTGAGAAGTTCGGGAAGTATATAGCAACAGCCTCAGCTGCTCCAAGGGAGGAGGATGGAGATTCAGGATGAAATTGTGCTGCTACCAGGCCAGGTATCTAGTAAGCAGGGATGGGCTCTGAAAGCCCCTGTAACTTTCTGATTCACAG
>NW_007741994.1:22446-23233 GCF_000696425.1 Galeopterus variegatus
GTGCTGAGAAGTTCGGGAAGTATATAGCAACAGCCTCAGCTGCTCCAAGGGAGGAGGATGGAGATTCAGGATGAAATTGTGCTGCTACCAGGCCAGGTATCTAGTAAGCAGGGATGGGCTCTGAAAGCCCCTGTAACTTTCTGATTCACAGCAGCACTTTCCTGTCTTTGTTCAATTGGTTTGATCTCCTACTGTCACAGAGGATCTTTTTTTTTTTTTTAAGTAAGCTTGGTGGTCTTTACTGCTATCTAGCTTCAGTAAAAGGCCACCCCAGTGTCCCAGAGACATTTTAACAATTTTAAACCTCAGAGTGAAGGGATTGGGGGTCTCCGTTTCTTTTCTCTTTCAAAAGGTCTGTCTATTTCTACATAAATTCTTGGGTGCAAATAGAAACCTACCTAGAGCAGCTTTGTTAAACTTCCCTAGCAGCATCTGCCTTTAAGTTGGATCAAAAAGTCCTGTTATACCAATGTCCTGTAGCATTAAGTGAACAAGCCATACTTTACTCAGACATTCTGATGATATAGTTTTCTATAACGCACAAGCCTCGTCTCACATAAAGGAGCTAAATTTTTTTTTTATTCAAGGCGGTCAATAGATGATATCTAAAATGGAAACATGCAGAAATAATAGTGTAAACATGCTAATTAGAAATATAGAGGTAACTATCATAAAATGTAGCTAAAAGAGCTGACAATGTTTGCTGCTGAAAAGTTATTTTTATATGTTCTGTAGAATTATTTTAGTTTTTAAAGATAACTTAGAGGAAAATTAACTTTTTTTTTTT
>NW_007741995.1:0-843 GCF_000696425.1 Galeopterus variegatus
TCCATGCGCCTCTCAAGCCCCAAAGTCCTAATATCCAAGGCCTTTTCTGTGGGAGGAAATGGTTCCCCCACTTATTTAAGTTCTACAGGCTGAATTTACTCAGGGATTTCTCTGAACTTTAAAAAAGTGCAATTTACTTGCAGTGTGCTACAGAAATAAGAAACGTAAAGATTTTTCCCTGAAGATCTAAGTTGCAACTTTAGGATCCTGAGGAAGGATAAGTATTTTTATAAGTACTTTTATTACAGCATTTAAAAAATGACAGGTTTTTATAAGANAAAAAAAAAAAAGACTATTAAAAACTCAGAGAGAAGAGCAGAGAAAAAGCAAAGAAGAAAAGAAAACCAAATCTTTACCTAGTCCCAGACTGAATCCAAAAACATATTAACAAATGCACCAGCTAATAGTAACAAGAACTGAGAGGGACAGCTGAAAATGGCCTGGGCAATCACTGAAGCCTGCTCCCTCACTGAACAGACNTTGGCTAAGAATTTAAAATGAGAAGTCATGACAAAGAAAGTTGACAACTACCACCTTTAATAGATAAAAGCAAAAACAGATTTATAGTTGGAGAAAATTTATGATCAAAGGACTGTCTCCAGCAGGGCATATATGAGGTTCTACAGTAGGAATATTATTAAAATTTGTGCCAATTTTATGAAATATAATGTATTCATTTTGGAGAATATATTAGCAGATGAAGCAATAATTTAGTTTAACTAGAAATTTTAATGTAAAATTTAATATACTAAATAAAAATCCCATATTGAAATTTTGTCTAACATTTTATTGATTGAAATATTATTGATTACTCTGATACTTAGAGCAACAGTTTAGGCAACT
>NW_007741995.1:1976-2363 GCF_000696425.1 Galeopterus variegatus
GAGAGGGACAGCTGAAAATGGCCTGGGCAATCACTGAAGCCTGCTCCCTCACTGAACAGACGAGCAAGCTGAGGTCCAAGTCAGGGCTCAGCAAAGGCCTTGCCCGAAGTCATGCTTGAGTCAATAGCAGAGCCAGAAATCAAAGCCACATCTTCTCGTTCCCAGCTAAAGGTATTTACACATTGCTGCTTCTCTAGGCCCTAACACAGAAATACCTGTCTGCTAATCCCTTCAGGGAATGCAGGCCTGCCTGGCACAGTGCCTCGCATCTGTGGGAGCCTTCTGGGGGATACGGCAACCCAGGGGGAGCACAGACTCAGCGTGGTCCTACATATTTTCCATGAGGCTGAAAAATTCTATCCTAATTAAGAAGGTGCATAGCAAGCT
>NW_007741995.1:3650-6826 GCF_000696425.1 Galeopterus variegatus
GATTGTTCTCGAATTATGAAACAAAGAATTCAGTGTCTAAATGGTGACTGTGAGTCTGATATTAGTCAGCAGCACTTCCTCCAGGAGAGCTGAGTAGATGGGGAGGAGGAATGAAGTTCACGAGGCTGTCCTTTTTCTAGAAATGATGCATGCTTCACGTAGGCCCAGCTAAACCATTACTTCTACACATTTCTCTTAGATTCTAATAGAGTTTGAATGTGTTCTCCCTGCCAAAACTCGTGTGGAAATCTGATCCCCAGTGTGACAGTGTTGGGAGCTGTTGGAGTCACGGGGGCAGATCCTTCACGAATGGATTAATGCTCTCCCTGTAGTGGGGGGAGTAATGAGTGAGTTTTCACTCTATTAGTTCCCATGAGAGCTGGTTGTTTAAAGACCCTGACACCTCCCCTCTCTTTGCTCTCTCTGCTTCCCCCATCTTACAATGTGAGACCCCTGAGTCACTGTCACCACCAACAGATGGACTTTGGACTTCCCAGCCTCAGAATCTGTAAGCAATAAATTTCATTTTCTTCATAAATTACCCATTTCTGAGTATTTTGTTATTAGCAACAAAAATGGACTAAGACAGAAAATTGATACCAAGGAGTGGGGTGTTGCTATACAGGTACCTGAAAATATGGAAGCGGCTTTGCAACTCGGTAATAGGCAAAGGTTGGAGAAGTTTGGAGGACTTAGAAGAAGACGAAAAGATAAAAGTTTGGAACATTTTAGAGTTAAATGGTTAAATGGTTGTGAGCAGAATGTTGACAGAAATATGGACAGTAAAGGACATGCTGATGATGAGGTCTCAGAAATGAGGAACTTATCGGGAATTGGACAAAAGATCAGGACCCTTGCTACACCATAGCAAGGAACTTGGCTGCATTGTGTCCATGCCCGTGGACTTTGTGGAAGGTGGGACTTTAGAGTTGTGAACCAGAATGTTTGGCAGAAGAAATTTCCAAGCAGCAAAGCATTAAGGAAGCTGCATGGTTACTTTTAAGAGCTTATAATGAGTTATGGCAGAAAAGGCATGATGTAAAGCCGGAATTTAAAAGGAAAGCAGAGCATAAAGATTTCAAAAATTTGCAGTCTGGCCATGTGGTAGAGAAGCACAGGGCAGGAGAAAAATGTAAGCGTGAAGCAGATAAACTGATTGCTAAAGACGTTAGCTTGGCAGTGAGGCAGCCAGATGCTAATAGTCAAGACAACTGGAGAAAGACCCTGAAGGCATTTCAGAAGTCTGGAAGGGCACCCCTCCCATCCCAGACCCAGAGGCCTAGAAAGACTGAGTTGTCTCTAAGGACAGACCTGGGGCGCAGCGGCCCTCGGGAACCTGCTCCCTGCATCCCGCTGTTCTGGCTGGAGCAGCCCTGCCTCAAGCAGCCCCAAGTGTGGTTTCGTGCAGCAGCTCTGAGAGAGTAGAAGCCTGAAACCTCAGTGGTATCTAGCCTCCACCCAGATTTCAGAGGATGCATGGAAAAGCCTGGGTGCTCAGGCAGAGACCTGCCGCAGTGACGGAGCCATGCAAAGGCCATCTACTAGAGCAATACAGAGCAGAAAAGTGGGGTCAGAGACTCCACAGAGAGCCCCGACTAGGGAAATGTCTAGTACCGCCAAGATAGCAGGGCTGCTGCCAGGAGCCCAGGACTGTAAGGACACCGGCAACATGCAATGCAGGCCTGGAAAAGCTGCAGGCAGCAGGGCAGCAATGGGCTGCACCTGGCAGAGGTGTGGGAATGAGGCTGCCCGAGGCTTTGGGGGCCCAGGATGCCCCATTGTGCCCAGGATGCAGGACCTGGAGTCAAAGAAGATTATTTTGGAGCTTTAAGACTTCATGTCTACCCTGCTAGGTTTTGGACTTGTTTGGGGCCTGTTTCTCCTTTCTTCTAGCCTATTCCTTCCCTTTGGAATGGGAATGTGTACCCAATGTCTGTTCCACCACTGTATCTTGGTAGTAGATAAATTTGCTTTTGATATTTACAGGTTCACAGCTGGAAGGAGTATGGCCTTTGGTCTCAGATGAGACTTTGGACTTTTAAGTTGGAGCTGGAACAAGCTAAGACTTTTGGGACTGTTGGGATGGAATGGCTGTATTTTGTATGTGAGAGGGACATAAGTCTTTGGTGGCCAGGGGCAGAATGATAAGAGTTTGGATGTGTTGTCCCCACCAAAACTCATTTGTAAATCTGATCCCCAAAGTGACAGTGCTGGGAGCTGTTTTAGTCATGGGGGTGGATCCCTCATGAATGGATTAATGCTCTCCCTGAGTGGAAGGCAATGAGTGAGTTCTCACTCTTTCAGTTCCCATGAGAGCTGGTTGTTCAAAAGACCCTAGCACCTCCTCTCTCTTGCTTCCTCTCGCCACGTGATCTTGTACCCACTGGCTGCCTGCTGCTTTCCACCACGAGTAGAAGCAGCCTAAGGCCCGTGCCAGATGCAGCTGTCTCAGAATTATGAGCCAAATAAACTTCTTTTCTTCATAAATTACCCAGTCTCAGGTATTCTGTTATAGCAACAGAAAATGGACTAATACAGACTCCTAGCGACCCACCCTTTTAAAATTGTAGATAACACTCTACTATTCTGGGCCAAGGTCCAATATGTCCAGAGTCGAGTAGGTTAAACATTCTTTTTTCAATAACCCTCCAACTGTAGAAAAACAAAAGACTATAGAAAACATACCCCAGTTTGGCCCATCTTACATATAGAAAGAAAACAAGGATCTCCTACCTCACTCTTGAAAGACAGAGCTGGGTTTTGAAATCTGCTGTTCAGCACTGTTTACTGGACCAACGCAGACTGCGAACTACCAGAAAAATCAACAGGGCCTTTCTCCTCAGCACAGCTTGGTACTTCTGAGAAAACCCAAATGATTTCAAATGCAACCAGTATCTCTAATTCCACCAATGCTGTCATACTGTAAGATGAGCCAACCCCCTGTCAAATCTTAAACACTATATAGATATAAACACAGCTATTTCCATTACATGCACAATTCTTGCCTCTCTTCCAAGCCCATTCTTTGCTAGCGCTGTCAATATTTCCAAGGTATCTCCTCAGTTGGCTGACTGAGGGCTCCAAGAACACAATCGCCTTTTCGCTTTCCATCTTAACTTCCACTGCTTTCCTTCTGCATCCCAAAGATACACACAAGCTGCCTGGAGAAGGCAGCT
>NW_007741995.1:7070-12022 GCF_000696425.1 Galeopterus variegatus
ACAATTCTTGCCTCTCTTCCAAGCCCATTCTTTGCTAGCGCTGTCAATATTTCCAAGGGCTCCAAGAACACAATCGCCTTTTCACTTTCCATCTTAACTTCCACTGATTTCCTTCTGCATCCCAAAGATACACACAAGCTGCCTGGAGAAGGCAGCTATCATGGGGGTCTCTTTGCAAGCCCATCTCTATATCTAATCACCAAAGATAAGTCAACTAGGAGGAAAAACAGTCAAGCCTAATAAAATATCCCTCACCAAAGTTGTTTTACCACCACCATCCACTACAGAATTCTCTCCTCCATTTCCATGGCATGCTGATTTCATGTGTGTTCAAGAACAAAACTGAAACAAACACCAACCCCAAAAGGATGAAAGGGTCAGACAGCTCAGAGTTCTGCAAGCAAGTTCTACCATGTTTTAAACTCTTAGACCAGAGGTCGGCAAACTTTCTGTAATAATTTAGGCTTTGCAGGCCATTCAGTCTCTATTGCAACTGCCCCCCTCTGCCTTTACAGCAGGGAAGCAGCCACAGAGGACACGGAAGCAGGTGGGCGTGGCTGTGCTACAATCACCTCATTTACAAAATAGGCAGCTGGCCAGCAGGCTGTGGTTTGCCAACGCTGTCTTAGACTCTAAAAGTTAATGCAGAATCTTGATAGAACTAATTTATAAAACTAAAGGAGGTGCTGAAAAAGGAGAAAAGAAATGCATCTGGCAGCCACTGGGGCAGGGCCTCAGACTAGCACTACATGAGGAATGAGGACTTACCTTGACAAGCACAGCTGCCACAATTCCCAGGAAAGTGAGCAACAGGAGACCTAGTTTTCCTTTGTTGAACCATTTCAAGAGTAAAAATTTCCCCCAATCCACCTTTGACTGGCTGTTGGGAGGATATCTGAGTTTGTTAGCACCTTCTCTCTTTATACTCTTTAATAAACAGGGACGCTGATGAGAAAAAGTATCGAAACTATGTTTTCCATGATAGGTTCCCATCCCACTGGAACCTGAAATAAAGGGAACAGATAAAACAGGCTTTGCTGAAGATGACACAGGTTACTTCTCTGTCTAAACACTGACCTAGAAAACCCACATGCACCCCCTGCTGCCTGGGGTGCCCTCATTGAACTTCTCCGCCAGTGGAACGGTCTCTTTTCAGGAACTCCTTCCCAACATCTCCTGCAGAGTCAATCTCCCTGTCAAACAGGAAGCTTTCCAAGAGCAGGGCAAGGATTTACAGCTCTTCCAGGGTTGTGGCTCTCATTTATGCCACAGACTGTCCTAAGAGTTTAAGTGCATTCTCTAAAATAATTCTACCACCACCCTACTGCATAAGGTATTATCAGCCCCATTTCCGGAGGAGGAAACGGAGCTTACAGGGTCAGTTAAGCTGCCCAAGGTCTCCTGGGTGGTTAAGTGGCAAAGCCAGAATGTGAACGTGGATGAGTCTAACTCTAAATGCTACATGTGCTCTTTCCCACCATTCCACGTGGCTTTATTTATCCACGGCTCCACTCAACCACTTGCTTCATCTAAGCCCCTAGGAAGTAATGAAGATCACGATGACAAGGTTATGCAGCTGGGTGATAATAAGCAATAATATTATCTGCCCTCTAAAAAGCCATGCTTGGGGGCCGGCCCGGTGGTGCACTCGGTTGAATGCGGCGCTTGGGAGCACGGATCCCATATAGAGACCGGTCCGCTCACTGGCTGAGCACGGTGCGGGCGCGACACCGAGGGTTGCGATCCCATTGCCGGTCACGGTGCAGGCGCGACACCGATGGTTACGATCCCATTACTGGTCACGAAAAAAGACAAAAAGGAAAAAAATTAAAAAATTAAAAAATAAAAAGCCATGCTTGGGCCAAGCCCGTGGTGCACTCAGGGGAGTGCGGTGCTGGGAGTGCAGCAGCGCTCCTGCCGCAGGTTCGGATCCTATATAGGGATGACTGGTTCACTCACAGCTCTCACTGGCTGAGCGCGGTGCGGCCGGTCTCAAAAAGGACAAAAAAATAAATAAATAAAAATAAAAATAAAAAGCCATGCTCTGTGACAGTTTTCATTTCTCTAATTCATTATGTACACAACAGACAGGTACAAGAGGTAAAAGTGTGTGCTGGGCAGAAAGAACAGCATGTGTACGGCACCGTGGTGTAAGGTACAGGTCAGTGGAGGCCAGGGGGTGGTTTACTGCGGCTGGACTGCAGGAAGGGATCATTCAGGAAGCAGGCACAGTGTGAGAAGAGGCCCGAGGACAGAACCCCGAGAAACCCTGACAATGGGGGAGGGCAGAGGAAGAGAAACCAGCCAAAGACATGAACAAGGTACGGAAAACTGGGAAAAATAATGTATGAAAAGCTGAAGGAAGAAAAATTAGGTTAAAAAATACTTAAAAACAAAATGAAAATGAAAGATAAAGAATCAATATGGATCCAGGCCAGTGACAGAACCCAGCCTGATGCCTGGGGGGTGCTGGGAGACTGGGGCCAGGAAAGCACCACCCAGCCCCTGCCTACAACCAGATCATAGAAGATATTTATTAACTACACATATTTCTTTGAGTGTGTGACTTACTTGCTCATGTCCTTCACCAAACTCCAGCTTAGATTTTCTAATTCATTTTTAAGAGTTCTCTTTGTAATAAGGATATTAATCTTTGTGTGTTTAAAATTAAAAAAATTAGAGAATAATGGTTACCAGAGGCTGGGAGGGGTGGGGGTGAGGGGGAAGATAAGGGATAAACTAATGGGGACAAACCTATGCTATCTACCCTAAGTGAATCATTGTGCAAGATATGCATGCACTGAAACAACACACTGGACCCCACAAAACATAAAATTGAAAAAAGAATCAATATGAAACTACAAAGTTCTATTGAAAGACATATGGAGTTATACAAATGAAGAGACATAACATATTTCCATTAATACTTCACATTTTTCCCCCAGTTCTTTTCCTTTTTTTATTTTTATTTTACCATTATGCAATATAAGCACTTTTTGTGGCCCTTTACCAATTTCTCCCTAACCACCCTCTCCCTCCCACAGTGTCCTCAGTTCTGTCATCTCCTTTTGAAAGTTTAAGGAATTACTGTGGTTGTTGTATCTTTCTTTCTTTGTTTTACATTTTTTTTTCAGTTCCCACTCAATAGTGAAGTCATATAGTATTTCTCTTTCTGTGCTGGCTTATTTCAGTAACATAATTTTCTCTAAGTTCATCCATGTTGCTGTGAATGGCAGAATTTCATTCTCTTTTATGGCTGAGTAGTATTCCAACTTAGTTATTGTAAACAGAGCTGCAATACACATGGGAGGGCTGGTAACCCTTTGACATGATGATTTCCATTCCTTTGGGCATATACTTAGAAATGGAATTGCTTGATCACATAGTAGATCTATCTGTAGTTGTTTGAAAACCCTCCACACTGTTTTCTGTAATGGCTGTACTAGTTTACAATCCTACCAACAATGTAGAAAAGTTCCCCTTTATATCCTTGCCAGCATTTGTTACTCTCTGTCTTTTTGATACTGGCCAGTCTAACTGGCATGAGATGACAATCTCATTGTGGTTTTGATTTGCATTTCCCTGATGCTTAGTGATGTTAAGCATTTTTTCACGTGTCTGTTGGCCATTTGTATGTCTTCCTTTGAGAAATGACTATTCAGCTCTTTTGTCCATTTTTTCATGGGGTTACTTGTTTTTATACTGTTAAACTGTTGGAGTTCCTTGTATATTCTGGATATCAGTCCCATGTTGGATGCATAGTGTCTTAGTCCGTTTTGTGTTGAATACCTGGGACTGGGTAATTTATAAAGAACAGAGGTTTACTTGGCTTACAATTCTGGGAAAGCTGCATCTGGCACAGGCCTCAGGCTGCTTCCACTCATGGTGGAAAGCAGCAGGCAGCCCGCAGGTACAAGCAGATCACATGGTGAGAGGAAGCAAGAGAGAGAGGAGGTGCCAAGGTCTTTTAAACAACCAGCTCTTGCGGGAACTAACAGAGTGAGAACTCACTAATCCCTGTCCTCCAGGGAGAGCATTAATCCATTCATGAGGTATCCGCCCCCATGACTCAAACAGCTCCCAACACTGTCACACTGGGGATCAAATTTCCACATGAGTTTTGGTGGGGACAACAGATCCAAACTCTATCACATAGTATGCAAATATTTTCTCCCAATCCATAGGTTGTCTTTTCACTCTGTTAACTGTTTCTTTTGCTGTGCAAAAGCTTTTTAGTTTGATTTAAGTCCACTTGCTTCTTTTTTCTTTGCCCAGTTCCTACTTTCTAAAGTGTTTCCCCTATGTTTTCTTTTAGTAATTTTATAGTTTGGGTCTTATATATGTAAGTCTTTAATCCATTTTGAGTTGATTTTGGTATATGGCGAAAAGTACAGGTCTAGTTTCATTCTTCTACATACGGATGTCCAGTTTTCCCAACACCACTTATTGAAGAGGCAGTCCTTTCCCCAATGTGTGCTCCTGTTGCCCTTATCAAATATCAGTTGACTACAATGTATGTGAGTTGATTTCTGGATCTTCTATTCTATTCCGTTGGTGTGAGTGTCTGTTTTTATACCAGTACCATGCTGTTTTGGTTACTATAGATTTGTTGTATAATTTGAAGTTAAGTAGTGTAATGCCTCCTGCTTATTCTTTTTGCTCAGGATTGCTTTGGCTACTTGGGGTCTTTTGTTGTTCCATATCAATGTTAGCATTGTTTTTCTATTTCTGTGAAGAATGCCATTGTTATTTTGATGGAGATTTCATTGAATCTGTTGATCACTTTGGGTGGTATGGGCATTTTCACAATGTTAATTCTTCCAATCCAAGAGCATGGAAAGTCTTTCCATCTTTTTGTATCCTCTTTCTTTTAACAGTGATTTATAGTTCTCATTGTAGAGACCTTTCACCTCCTTGGTTAAATTGATTCCTAAGTATTTTATTTTATTGGT
>NW_007741995.1:12330-15018 GCF_000696425.1 Galeopterus variegatus
CCGGTCTGCACGTGGGATCTGAACCCTCGGCGGGAGCGCCGCCGCGCTTCCCAAGCGGCGCACTATAGAAGTGCGCCACTGGGCCGGCCCTCCTCTTTCTTTTAACAGTGATTTATAGTTCTCATTGTAGAGATCTTTCACCTCCTTGGTTAAATTGATTCCTAAGTATTTTATTTTATTGGTGACTACTGTAAATGGGCTTGATTTCTTGATTTCTTTTTCTGCTACTTCATTTACTGGAATATAAAAATGCCACTGATTTTAGCAGGTTGATTTTGTATCCTGCAATTTTACTGAAATCATATATCAGCTCTAAGAATTTTTTGGTAGAGTCTTTAGGTTTTTTTCTATATAAAGGATTATGTCATATGCAAATAGGGACAGTACAACTTCATCTTTTCCAATCTGGATGCCCTTATTTCCTTCTTGTCTGATTGCTCTTGCCTGATTGCTCTGGCTAATACTTCTACTATGTTAAATAGGAGTTGTGAGAATGGGCATCCTTGTCTTATTCTGTTAAAGTTTTTCCCAATTCAGGATGATATTGGTGGTGCTTTTGTCATATATGGCTTTTATTGTGTTGAGATACTTTCTTCCTATACCTAATTTGCTGAGAATCTTTACCATGAAGCAATGTCGAAATCTGTCAAATGCTTTTTCTGCATCCATTGAAGTAATCATATGGTTTTTTCCCTTGATTTTGTTGATGTGATGTATCTCATTTATTGATTACATATGCTGAACCATCCTTGCATTGCTGGGATGAATCCCACTTGATCAAGGTGTATAATCTTTTTGATATGTTGCTGTATTCTCATTGCTAATATTTTGTTGAGGATTTTTGCATCTATGTTCATCAGAGATACTGGCCTGTAGTTTTCTTTATTTGTTGCATCTTTGTCTGGCTTGGGGATTAGGGTGATGCTGGCCTCACAAGAGTGAGTTTGGGAGAATGGCCTCTTTCTCAATTTTTTGGGATAGTCTGAAGAGAATTAGTATTAATTCCTCTTTAAAGATCTGGTAGAACTCAGCAGTCAAGCCATCTGGTCCTAGGTTTCTCTTTGTTGGGAGACCACTGATTAGGGCTTCAATCTCATTGCTTGCTATTGGTCTGTTCAGGTTTCCTATTTCTTCTTGGTTCAGTCCTGGTAGTTAGTATATGCCCCAAAATTTATACATTTCCTATGGGTTTTCAAATTTGTTGGTGTATAGTTGTTGTAATAGTCTTTAATAATTTTTTGTATTTCTGTGGTACCAGTTGTAATGTTTCCTTTTTCATTTCTGATTTTTATTTGGATCTTCTTTTTTTAGTTAGCCTAACTAATGGCTTGTCTATTTTGTTTATCTTCTCAAAAAAACAACTTTCTTTCATTAACCTTCTATATCAGTTCTGGGGTCTCTATTTCATTTAGTTCTACTCTAATCTTATTTTTCTTTCCATCTACTAACTTTGGGGGTGAATTATTCTTGTTTTCCTAGTTCATTGAGGTGTAGCTTTAGGCTGTTTATTTGAAATCTTTCTATTCTTTTGATATAAGCACTTATTATAGTAAACTTCTCTCTTAGTACTACTTTTGCAGTATTCCACAGGTTTCGGTATGATGTGTGTTTACTTTTGTTAGTTTCAAGAATTTTTTTTATTTCCTGTTTAATTTATTTTTGGACCCCGTAGGTCATTCAGGAGCATGTTGTTTAATTTCCATGTATTTGTATAGTTTCCTGAGTTTCGCGTGTTATTGATTTCTAGTTTAATCTGTTGTGGTCTGAAATATACTTGAAATGACTTCATTTTTTAAAATTTATTCAGACTTGATTTGTGACCTAACACATGGTCTATCCTGGAGACTGTTCCATGTCCTGATGAGAAGAATGTATATTCTGTACTTGTTGGATGAAATGTTCTGTAGATGTCTGCCAAGTTCAACTGGTCTGATGTGTAGTTTAAATTCTGATTCTCTGTTGATTTGTTGCCTAGATGATCTGTCCAGTGCTGATAGAGGGGTGCTCAGGTCCCCTACTATAATAATATTGTGGTGTATCTCTTTCTTTAGTACTAATAGTGTTTGTTTTATATGTCTGGTTGCTCTACTGTTGGGTATATACATTTCTGATTGTTATGTCTTCTTACTAGATAGATCCCTTTATCATTACATAGTAATATTGTCTCCTTTTATGGCTTTTGGTTTAAAGTCTATTTTATCAGATATAAGAATAGCTACTCATGCTCATTTTTGGTTTGTGTGGCATATCTTTTTCCATCCCTTCACTATTGGTCTGTGTGTGTCTTTACAGGTGAGGTGTCTCTTGAAGACAGCATATGGTTGTGTCTAGCTTTTTAATCCAATAAGCCAGTACATGGCATTTGAGTAGAAAGTTTAATCCATTTACATTCAGGGTTATTATTGAAAGGTATTGTCTTACTCCTGGCATATTATTGATTTCCATTTGGATGTTTTAAATAACTTTTGTTCCTTTATTCCCCTTTTATTGTTTGTCTGAGATGACTACTAATTTTTTGAGGTGGTAAGTTTTAGTTTCGTTCTCTTTGTTTGCTGTTTTGTTCTACCAGTGGATTTTGTTTTTTCTTGTCTACTAATGGTAATGCTTATTGTTTCTCAGATTGCAGATGCAGGACTCCCTGAAGGATTACTTGCAGAGCTGGTTGTGTGGTGGTGAAATCCTGCAGTT
>NW_007741995.1:16554-18608 GCF_000696425.1 Galeopterus variegatus
GGGGGCTGCCTACAGCTCCTGCCTAGGACCCTGGGCATTATGCTCCTGCCAATACTCCACAACTTAGAGATATAAATTCTCCCCAAAAGAATTAAATCAATTTAATCAAAATCCCATGAGATTTCATTTGTTTCGGGGGGGTGGGGGTAGGAGGAAGTACTAAGTGATTCTAAACTTCATCTGGAAGAATAAATTTAGATAAGAATAGGTAAGAAGATACTGAAAAATAATAATGAAGGAACTCTTACTTCTACATATTGAAGCATACTATGTCCTGAACAGTAAACTATTGAATTGGTTGAATATGTGGATTTTAGAGACAGGCAACTTTGATTCAGTTTCTGGCTCTACTACTTACTGTCTCAAAAATGCACAATACTTGGCACACAATAAGCACATACTAAATGCTAGCTATAAAGCTAACTATAAAGCTGCTGTAATTAAAACTGTGGTACTGGCCCAGGGAAAATAAAACTATAAAGATAACGAAGCCAATGAGAAAACCCTATGAATGAACCAAGTATATGTGTTACTGAGTATAGACGGTATAAGGATAATTATTCCAAAAAATGATGCCAGCATAATTGGTTTACTCTTTGGGAAAAAAATAAAGGAACTTCTTACATCATGCAACATTCCAAAATAAACCCCATGATTAAATGCAAAAAAAATTAAAGGAACTGGGTACTTCAAAAAATTCATGCAAAGATTTGTATTATCTTTCAACTCTATTTTCCACCAACTTTCTGAAGTACCCTCCTATTTATATAATGCTGGGTGAAGTAAGGAAGACTTTTCCAAACCTAATCTCAAATCAGAAACCATAAAAAAGATCTCATAGGTTTGACTATATAAAAGTTTCAGATCATAGATTAAATTAAAAGACAAACTACAATCCAGAAAGAAACATTTGTTAAAGATATGACTGAAGATTAATTTTCTTACCTTTAAAAAGGCCACTTACATAACAATAAGGGAGAGGTGACTACAGCAAAAATATCAAGTAAAGGACATAAAGAGAACATTCATGAGAAAACTAACTAAAAAAGGTTCAACTTCACTAATAATCAAAGGAGTACAAATTAAAGTGAGACCCTTTTTGTGTCTAGCAATTTAGTAACAGAATAATCCAGTACTGCGGATAAAAGGAAGAAGATACTCATATACTGTTCAGGGGACTATAAGATGGTACAAACTCTGCAAGGATACTTTGACAATATACATCAAAAGCTTTAAAGATATGCATTTCTACCCAAAAACCTAAACTATACGCCCAAATATTAAAGTGTTTATGTCTTGAGGTTATTACATTTTTCCTTATAACTTTCTATAGTATTGTTTGTTCAACTGTTTGCACTTTTTACCATTGAGTCTTTATTGCTTTTAGAAGAAAAATTCATCTTGAGAAAAAAAATGCCCTTTTAACACAGTAATTATACTTCTAGACCTTTTTCCTAAAGAATTAATCAGAGATTGCACAAAGACACATTACATAAGAAATAAAATACCAAAAAATCTGAAATCATGAAAATTAATACTGGGAATTGGCTATGTAAATGTGCCACCATTCATATGATGGAACAGTACACAGTTACTAAAACCATGATATACAAGTATACTGATGGTAAAATTTCACACTACCTGTCATATACAGGATAGAAGAGAAAACATAATAGGATACCATTTTAAATAAAATATCCAAGTATCTACGTATATATGTGCACACAGGGGTAAGACATATTAGGGTACTTCAGAAAGTTCATGGAAAGATTAGTATTATCTTTTAATTCTATTTTTTCCACGAACTTTTTGAAGCACCCTCATACACCAGTTATCTTTACATTGATGGAGTTACAGGTAATTTAAATATTTATTCTTTTTTTTTTTCCTTTTTTTTGTCTTTTTTCGTCTCTGGCAACGGATCGCAACCCTCAGTGTCGCGCCCATACCGGACTGGGACCGGCAACGGGATCGCAAACCTCGATGCTGCGCCCGCACCTCGCTCAGCCAGTGAGCGGGAACCGGTCTGTATGTGGGATCCGAACCCTCGGCAG
>NW_007741995.1:19608-20424 GCF_000696425.1 Galeopterus variegatus
CCCTCGGCAGGAGCACTGCCGCGCTCCCAAGCGGCGCACTGTAGCAGTGCGCCACCGGGCCAGCCCTAAATATTTATTCTTTAGGCTCTTCTATATTTTCCAAGTTTTCTTACAAAGCTGGTATTCCTTTTGCATTGGGGTGGGGGGGAAGGAATGGTTTGCTTTGTTCTGAAANTGCAATTAGGGGGCACTGGTGATGTCTCATGGAAGAATTACAGAGTCGTTTGCTGCAGTAGCACAGTGGAGCCAGGATCCTGTGGAGTGAGCTGAGGAACTAGAGACAATGGTGTCTAAGCTAATCTTTTAAGAATTTGGGCTGTAAAACTATAGTTACTCCAGCCACAATACCAGGAGCCATCTTCTCTTGCATTCACACCCTGCCCCAATATCCACTCCATCAGCAAATCCTGCTGCTTTACCCCAAAAACATCCCTTCTCTTTCCACTATCTTCTCTGCCACCACCCTAAGCCACCAACATCTGCAATCTGTGTCTGACAATATCCACCAACTTGGCCTCTTCTGACCTGTCCCTCACATATGCCAGGCACTGTGCTGGGTACTAGCAGTACTTTTGTATCCTAGAAGGGACCTGTGGCAATCGTGGGCAGCAGACCAGGGTTCCTTGGCCATGGGACAAGGTTTCCCTAACCAGGAATGGATGGTACTGACAAACAGATTGGCCATTCCATCCATGGAATAATTTATTTACGCTATAAATATTACAAGGGGAGAAGATAAAGCAGTGGTTTTTAAGACAGTTGCTTTTATAGTTTGCTTTCTTTTTTAAATGAGAATTTTAACACATTGGTTATTTT
>NW_007741995.1:22380-23535 GCF_000696425.1 Galeopterus variegatus
AGCCCTTCAGAGTTCTTCATGGAGAATATCAAGTCTGACTGTAGTGGCTTCAGGAGACCCACGGCTGTGAAGTGCTCCCCACCAAGCTGCACCCTGGCCAGCAGATGTTAGGCTTCACGGTTCCCACCCACCACATTATCTATGGTCATTTTAAATGTCAGACCACCATTGTTCTGTTAAGAACCTAGTCTTTATTGAGCCCCTCATATCTGGTCTCACTTCAAGTATCCGTAGCTGTCTGTATCTCAATAGCATCGCAAGCTCCAGAAGTTACCATCGGAAGCTCTCCAGAATACATTTCGCTTATGAACTCCTTAGACCTGGACTGGTCCCATCTCCCACTTCTAGTTTTCTTGTTTCTTCAGAGAGCTCCTGAACCCACTTGNTTTACTGACCGGTAACGGGATCGCAACCCTCAGTGTCGCACCCGTACCGGGGACCAGCAACAGGATCACAACCCTCGGTGCTGCGCCTGCACCATGCTCAGCCAGTGAGCGAGAACCGGTCTCCACATGGGATCCAAACCCTCGGTGGGAGCGCCGCCGCACTCCCAAGCGGCGCACTCCCAGTGCGCCACCGGGCCGGCCCACCTATGGTCATTTTAAATGTCAGACCACCATTGTTCTGTTAAGAACCTAGTCTTTATTGAGCCCCACATATCTGGTCTCACTTCAAGTATCCGTAGCTGTCTGTACCTCAATAGCATCGCAAGCTCCAGAAGTTACCATCAGAAGCTCTCCAGAATACATTTCGCTTATGAACTCCTTAGACCTGAACTGGTCCCATCTCCCACTTCTAGTTTTCTTGTTTCTTCAGAGAGCTCCTGAACCCACTTGCCCACCTTGAGGCCACTGTCCCTTAGCAGCAGCCAGTCACTCAGCAACACAAATGAGTGAACCATGCAGAAAGTGGCTGAGCTGCTCAACTGGGTGATACGGTTCCACCACTCTAACAATAAAGTAACGTAATTTAAGAAATTAATATCCAAGATATCACAACTGTTTACATAACAGTTTCAGAGGCCTCAGTCCCACACAGCCCCATCTGAGTGGCTGTGAATGCCATTTCGGTCACAGGGACAGGCTCTTACACAACAATGCCCTGTGGATTACCATCAGAAAAGCATCTAATGTGGGTACATATAAGTCTTCCAAT
>NW_007741995.1:24431-24945 GCF_000696425.1 Galeopterus variegatus
TCTTCAAAGCATGTGCATCAGGGGATCCTTGTGCAAACCAAAAGAAAGATGCATACTTGAACATATCTTATTCACACTTAACCCTGTTCATTGCCATATGCGCATTTCACTGGAAGTTACATTTATATCTCTCTGTGGACAGGTCTTTCTGACAGCATAAATGGCTCCTCTGTGAATCAAATCAACACTATTTCTTCTTAATTCAAGTGCTTTCCTGCATATTATCTCACTGTCCGTTATTACAACTCTGTGAGACAGATTTCAAGATTCCCTAACCCTTCGTTGAGTGGTCCATCTACCATGGGGAAGGAGCACAAGAAAGAAAGATGAAACGGATGTGGAAGAAGCTGTGTAGAGAGTCCCCGCATCCACGCCAGTGTAAGTCACCAGTTGGCAGGACTCAAAACGACCATGTAAATTAGACTGTCAGCTAAAAGAGAAGACACCTGACAGTAACAAGTTGGATCTTCTTTACCTTAGTTTCACCAAGGTTATCTTGGCAACATGGCTGAGG
>NW_007741995.1:25319-26417 GCF_000696425.1 Galeopterus variegatus
TCCTGGACTCAAGCAATCCTCCTGCCTCAGCCTCCTGAGTACCTGGGACTACAGACACACAGTACATATCCAGCAAGTTTTGTTTTTTTAAAGTTGGATTTTTTGGTGACTTGCAACATTATATCGGATAAGAGGGGATGAATTAAGCTATTTGGGGCAGCCTCTTTGCCAACCAAAAGTGTAATTCTTCTGTAGCCTTATATGTTATTTTAAATGTGTTTAAAAATCAAAGTAATACATATTCAAGGCAAAATATAAAAAATTACAAAGAAGGTAAACAAGTTTCAAGCATGATAGGTCAAAACATTGTTTCTGGAACAATATGGTCATTGGCTACCTGTGGAGCTACAGCAAAGCTACTTCCTTCTTTGCACTGTTTTCCCAGCCATAAACAGGAGACAATTACATCAAGTTCTGTTCTGCTTCCCAGGGTTATTAGGAAGAAAAAATAACTAGATAATGTATGCATAAACATGTAAAATCAGCACAACAGACAGTATTAAACTTGTGTACATACACACATTTTTAAATAGTTTATAACAAAACCAGTATACCAGAAAGCAGTATTTAATAATTTAGTAAATACTATATATTTAATAATTTAGTGTCGATAAGTAATATCAGCAAAAACTGCCAAACTGGCATCTTCCCATAGGAAAATGTGAATTTCCATTACCTATGTAGCGTGTGGCCTCATCCGTCTCCCCACCAAAAGCTATCTTTTGTNCAATGCCCTGTGGATTACCATCAGAAAAGCATCTAATGTGGGTACATATAAGTCTTCCAATTATACTGGAGGTGTTTGTGAGTCAAAAACCTTGTGACACTCACCCCTGAAGATTCAAATTTAACTGCAGGGAGTAGAGAAAGGGATGAAGTGATAACCCCGGGGCCTCATTACCTTGATAACCCCAAGACAGCAATCTATGAATACAACTTTACTTGGTGGACTCTGATTTGATACAAAATAAACCATCGTTTGTCTTACAGCAAAGAAGGAACATGACTTATGAGTCACTTATGATAGTGAGCTGTTCTCTATAAAGCATACCTTATTGTTATGAGAAAATACATAGAGGGCCAAGGGCTTTTCACGTT
>NW_007741995.1:28595-29434 GCF_000696425.1 Galeopterus variegatus
TAGTTGCTCTCTCCCTGCAATAAGTTGTGTAGTTGCTGCAGAGACCCTATGGTTTGCAAAGTCTAAATTATTCACCATCTCACCCTTTACTGATAAAGTTTGCTGACCTTTGCTCTATTTTGTTGTTTCATACCTTCTCTGGACTAATATTTCCACCAATCACAGATGATAGCGAAACCACTCAAAGTATCAAAGTACAGCTTCGGTAAATTGCCAAAGTAAAAACCTCAATAATCATACAATAAATATTTATAATGTAAAATGAACAAAAAACTACTCAATTGCTACATCACTTCAAAGTCTTGTGAGAGAGCTCAATTTAATCTCAAATCAAAATGAACACTGTTCACCCAAGAGCAATTCTCAAGTCTGGGTGGTAGAAATCACCCAGACAGCTTGCTGAACTGCATGGTCCAGGTCCCAACTCTTGTACCTACCAACAGTAGTTTCCAATGCTGGCTCCACCACAGAATCACCTGGGAGCCCAGACCAACTGAATCAAAATCTCTGGAGAGTTAAGAACTAGAAAACTTGTCTTTAAATGGCTCCCTAGTGAATCTAACATGTAGCTAAGTTGACAACCACTGTGTTAGAGTATAAACGTCTCAAAGGAAGGCAGAGGGGCCCTTAATTCTTTGAAACTCAATTCATCATCATACTCAACTAGTAAGCACTTCTCTAATTTCCAAGTATTTTCAATCTCACAGGTGACATTAGCCACCATCCCCATCCCACGTTCCCTGAATCTGGCCAATTCTTTGCTTATGTTCTCCTTGCCTGGATCCATCTGCAATCCCACCACTAATGTCGCATTTCCACATCAAGACCACCTCATCCCC
>NW_007741995.1:31263-31605 GCF_000696425.1 Galeopterus variegatus
ACTCATCTCTAAATCAGTTGGTTGAAACTTAGAATGTATTTCCCAATGGAAGGAGAATATTCTAAGTAGCCAGAAAGTTCTCAAGTCAGCTCATGGGACACAGTACTTGGTAAGCAGTGAAGCCACTGCCTACTGCAGGAGAAAAGGAGAAACAGCCTCCCAACACCCTTTTCCCTCTCCCACTCCAGCCAAAATGACATCCAGGATGACAGGAGTTCAGTACAGACTCCACCTCTCCTGGTTGTGGCTTAGGTCCTGCTGGCAAGATGTTCAGGTATAAAGCAGGATGACAGCCAGCCTCTGAGACCACCCTCCGTGCAGCCCTTTCCCACTTTGGAAAAC
>NW_007741995.1:33699-33909 GCF_000696425.1 Galeopterus variegatus
AATCCATGTCTCCCGAATGAATGGTAAACATAGTGCAGCAGCTGAAAGCTCTCACTTTTCATTGTATATTAATTAAATCTGGGCTCTGCCACTCACTAGCTTATGTGACCTTAAGCAAGCTAATGAACATCTCTGAGACTCAGTTTCCTCATCCGTTATTGGGACAATTCAGATAGCTTCTGTGGACTGAGCCCTTATACGCATGTGCTA
>NW_007741995.1:36049-36366 GCF_000696425.1 Galeopterus variegatus
TGAAGATGAGTCAAGACATTCTTACCTGGTCTAAATACTGAGGAAGGAGCTTAGCCAAGGTCTGGGCTGTATTTTCACTTAGTTCAGAAGGCTTGACAATCACAGCATTTCCTAAACAAAGTAAAAAGCAGAAAAGAACTGTCTAATACTTGAGTAACTTTAACAGCTACCAAAACAGTGTTCATGTGGGGAATACAGGCTGGTATTCCAATTATCTCTGCAGCTCTTAATTCTGCTCTCCTTATAATGAGTGTAAGAGCTTGTCTCACTTTCTCTTCCTTTTCATTTTCTCCTCAAATGCTAACTCCTTAGTTCTT
>NW_007741995.1:38347-39015 GCF_000696425.1 Galeopterus variegatus
ACTCTGTTATAAAAAAAATCACAGTTAACCTTGCACAATGAGTAGGACAGCCTTGGTACTCCAATGTCAAAACCTCGGGCCAGGTACACTTGCAGTGATCACAGCTGGCAATTAATAATGTCCTGCCCTGACCACACTTTATATACCAAAGCAATTATGCTTTTGACCTGTATTTTAATATTTCACCCTTAATACTGTTTTATAACTACACTCACATTTTATATATTTATATTCTGTTTTCCAACCAACTTTAAAACCCTCAAGGGCAGGGAACTTATTGTATTTCTTTAGTAATCCTATATACACATATACTCATGCAAACATGTGATGCTCATAGAATTAATAAACGATTCACAGACATTTTTGAAATCTTAATTACCCCATCTTGTTTATTTNAGAGCAATTCTCAAGTCTGGGTGGTAGAAATCACCCAGACAGCTTGCTGAACTGCATGGTCTAGGTCCCAACTCTTGTAGTTACCAACAGTAGTTTCCAATGCTGACTCCACCACAGAATCACCAGGGAGCCCAGACCAACTGAATCAAAATCTCTGGAGAGTTAAGAACTAGAAACTTGTCTTTAAATGGCTCCCTAGTGAATCTAACATGTAGCTAAGTTGACAACCACTGTGTTAGAGTATAAACGTCTCAAAGGAAGGCAGAGGGGCC
>NW_007741996.1:0-1349 GCF_000696425.1 Galeopterus variegatus
AAGATAGATAGATAATTTTCTCTCAGTCTTTGGCTTACTTTTTCTATCTCATAATGCTGTTTTTGAATAGCAGTTCTTGTTTTAATGTGGTCTGATTTATTTTTTTTTTCCTTATGAAGTTCATTATTCTGTGTCTAGTTTAAGAAAGCTTTGCCTAATTGATATCATTAAAATATTTGCCTATGTTTTCTTCCAGAAACTATTATCTTGCAATCACATTTAGGTCTATGCCCCATATCAAATTATTTCTGTGTGTATTTTGTGAGGTAGGGGTCCAGATTTATTTTTTTCACATGTATATACAATTTCTATAGCACAGGCATTGGCAAAACTATGGCTCATGGACCAAATCTGGCCAGCAGCCTTTTTTGGTATAGCTCATGAGCTAAGAGTATTTTATTTGTTTGTTTTGATTACATTTTTTAAAAGTTGCACAATTTTTTTTTAAGTCTAATATATGGCAGAGACTGTATGTGCCCCTCAAAGCCTGAAATAGTTACCATCTGGCCCTTTATAGAAAAAATTTGCCAACCCCTTCTTTAGCACTATGTACTACAAAAACTCTCCTTTCTCAATTGAAATGCAGTGATGTCTGTTTTAAAACAAGTGACTGTGTGCTTCAATATCTGGATTATTTATTTTATTAATCAATTTATTTCTCTATTCTTGTGTTAATAAATGCTATCTTAATTATTGTAGCTTTATATTGCATCTCGAAATCTGGTAGTCTATGTCCTCCAACTTTGTTCTTGTCCACTGAGGTTGTCTTAGGTACTGTACATCTTTTGCTTTCCATATAAAAATTAGAATCATTTTTTCAATATAGTCCCCCCCACCACCACCACCACACACACACACACAAAATCTGCTAGGACTTAGATTAGGATTTCATTGAATTTATAGATCAACTCAGGGACAATCAACATGTCGATAAGGAGCCTTCCAAATCATGAACATGGTGTATCTCTTATTTTATGTAGACTGGGTTTTCTTCAATCTCTTTTAGGACTGTAAAAGTCTTGCACAACTTTCATTAAAATGTT
Source organism: Galeopterus variegatus (assembly GCF_000696425.1). NCBI lineage: Eukaryota > Metazoa > Chordata > Mammalia > Dermoptera > Cynocephalidae > Galeopterus > Galeopterus variegatus. Next base: position 1,044 of record NW_007741996.1, read on the forward strand.
TCCTAGGTTTTTAAATAGTTATGTCATGCTAGGTAGTGTTTATTTTTAATTTCAATTTCCAAATGTTTCTTGCTACTCCATATAAATATAATTTATTTTTGTATATTGAGGTAATATTCAGAAACTTTGCTAAATATGCTTTTTTATTTCTAATAGTTCATTTTCTTTTTTTTTTTTTTTCCTTTTTGTCTTTTTTCATGACCGGTAACGGGATCGCAACTCTCGGTGTTGCGCCCATACCGCAACCGGCAATGGGATCGCAACCCTCAGTGTCGCGCCCGCACCGCGCTCAACCAGTGAGCGGAC
>NW_007741996.1:1740-15355 GCF_000696425.1 Galeopterus variegatus
TCTATATGGGATCCGAACCCTCAGTGGGAGCGCTGCCGCGCTCCCAAGCGCCGCACTCTACTGAATGCGCCACCGGGCCGGCCCTCTAATAGTTAATTTTCATTTCTAGATTTTTGGATTTTCTGTATACATAATCATATCACCTTCAAATAATGTCAGTTGTAATTGTTTCCAAACTTCTTCTTTATTTCTTTTTCTTGCTTTACTGCACTAGTGGAACCCCTAGTAAAATAATGATAACAATAAATGTCCATGCTTCATTTTTTAATTATTAAAAATGAGTTTTCAGTATTTTACCATTAATTTTGAAGTTAGCTGTAGGGTTTTTGAGGATATACTGTGTAACATGAAAGGAGGTCCATTTTATTCCTAATTTGCTGAGCTTTTAGGTCATGAATGGGTTCTACAACAGGCAGAAATCTAGGACAGACCCCAAGATTCCTGCTCCCTGTTGTACATGGTGTGTACATGCTGTATATAATCCCATCCCCTGGGGTGTGGATCGAGCCTGTATAATATAATGAGATGTCACTACTATGAATAGGTTTTGTTATAGGGCAAAATGGAAGGAATTTTGAAGGTGTAATTCAAATCCACAATCAATTGACTGTGAGTTAATTAAAAGGAAGATGATTCTGCATAAGCCTAACCTAATCAGGAAGTGCTTTAAAAGAGGGTCTAGAAGTTAGAAATTTTGGTTTTCCTAATGGTCTTGAAGATGACCATTAGGAAAAACAAAGCTACTGTGTTGTGAGAGGACCTGTGAGAGTATCTGTGAGGGGCCATGTGGAAGAAACTTCAAGCATCCTTCACGACTTTAGAGTAGCCCTAAAGAATATGGAGATTTGGCCCCACAACCACAGGAACTGAATTCTGCTAACAACCATGTGAACTTGGAAGAGGACCTTGAGTTCCACAAAGGAACACAGCCCAGTCAACACTTTGAATATGCCTGTGTGAGATCCTGAACAGAGGACTGTTAAGTTGACTGGACTCCTAACCCACGGAAGCACTGGCATAATAAGTGCATGTTGTTTTAATCTGCTATAATCATTTGTTGCATAACAATGGAACACTAATTCAGGTGCTGAATTTTGTTAATGCATTTTCTGTATTACTTAAGATAATCTTGTGACTTTTTTTCTCCTTGATTCTGATAATGTGATGAACTATATTGATGGATTTTAATATTTAAAACCAACTTTGCATTCTTGGGATAAACCTCGTTTGGTCATGATGTATTATCTTTTTAACGCATTTTTTAATTGTAACATTTTGTTTCGAATTTTATGTTTATGAGAGATATTGTCCAGTATTTTTTTCTTTTTTGTATTGTTCCCATCAAGTTTTGGTTTTGGTGTCATGATGCTGGTTCATGAAATGAGTTGGGAACTGTTCCTTATTTTCTATTTCTTAAAAGGATTTGATGTAAAATTGGTTTTATTTGTTCTTTTAAATGTTTGGAAAAATTTACTAGTGAAGTCTTTTGAGCTTTAATTTCTTTGTGAGAGTTTTTTTAATACAGAGTCAAATTTTTCAAGTAGTTCTGCAACTGTTTAGGCTTTTTATTTTTACCTTGTGTGAGTTTTGATAAATTTTATTTTCCAAGGAATTTATACATTTTATCTATATTTCCAAATATATTGGCATAACTTTTTCATAATGTCCTCTTATTATCTACTTAATATCTACTGAGTCTACAGTAATGTTCTCTTTTTTTTTCATTTCTGTGGTAACTTTTTTTTCCTTTGTGTTTCTTTTTTAGTGTTCCTAGGAATTTAATCTCTTCAAAGAATCAACTCTTTGTTTTGTTGATTTTCTCTATTTTATGTCTGCTTTCTTTTTCATGGATTTCTGCTCTTCTCTTCATTATTTCTTTCATTTTTATCTATCTTGGGTTTGAGTTTTCTTAGCTTATTGAATCACTATTTTAAAACTTTTAAAAAATGCATGCATCAATTTTACCCCTTTTCCCCCCTATTGTATGCATTTTCTATTAAATTCAGCACTGCTTTACCTAAATAACAAAATTTTTGACATGGTATATTCTGTGTAATTTCATTCTTTTGAATTTATTGAACTTGCCTTATGGCCAAGTGTATGGTCAATTTTGGCAAATATTTTATGTGCATTTGAAGAGAATGTATATTCATCAATATTTGTGTATAATATCCTATGAAGTTCAATTACATAAAGCTGGTTGATAGTTTTTCTAATCTTCTATATTTATATTTTAGCTGCTTTTTCTATGAGATACCAAGTGAGACATGTTAAAATATTCATATATTTTTCTTTTTTCTGTAACCTTAGCTTTATATCTTTTTTAACCTGTATTGCTTTTGTTTATCTGAAAAATGTCTTAATTTTAGTTTTATTTTGAGGAAAATTATCATCAGCACAAAGTTCTAGGTTGGCAGGTCTTACTTCATCATCAAAATTAGTATTATTAATTATCTTATTTGGTACTTTAACTGTCATTTTGTCATCTGCCTTCCATTTTTTTCTGCTGAAGGTCATCTATCAGTCTTCATCCTGCTTTTTTTTTAAAGGTAATTTGTCATTTTAAAACTCTGACTGTTTTAAAATTTTCCACTTTATTTTTATTTTCAGCTGATTGATCATGAAATGTCTCGGTATCATTTTCTTAATTTGGAAAACTTAGCCACCATGATTACAGATATTTTTCTTACTGTTTTTATAATAGTTATTTTAAAGCATATCTGTAAAGTGTCATCTATTGCTTCTATTGATAGTTTTTCCCTTGATTTTTGGTCATGCTTTTCTGCTTTGCCTGTCATATAATTTTTAAATGTATTTAAAGTGATATTTTGTTATACTAGTTAAAGAAACTGGAATTAGATTTATATTTTACTAAAGAAGATTAGCACTTTCTTTGTATAGAGAGATATGAGAGGAGCTGAGCACCTCAGTCTGGTCCCTCAGTTAGGAATGGACTTGGGTCAAAGCTAGAGAAAAGCTTTTGTTAAATTCAGTCCATACCTGATTTCAAATATTTAGAGGACTATACCCATCATGTGTTGGTTTCAGGCTCTATTCAGGTGGGACTCTCCACAGGCTCTGCAATGCTGCAGAAGATTTTACTCTGATTTTTCATCTCGGCTTCTTAGCTTCTCACTCTACTCCAGCATGGAGTGAATATTACATGGAAAGAAATGGCTGTGTGTTTTGGGTACCTCTAGATTCCAATTCAGCTAGATTCTCTTTCTCCTAGAGGTTCTCTCTGCCTATTACAAACCCAATCCTCAGCCTATGCCCAGACCTACCAAATGCTCCAAACAGAAATCTCCAGATTCAGCTCTCGTTTCTTTAAAAACACAAGTTTGGGAAAGTCTGTTGTTCTTTTCTACCTACTTAGTGGAATTCATGGCTTGTTGCTGTCTATTACATTTCCCTCAGTAGTGGAAGCTATTCAGTTATTTTTTTTAATACAGATAGGCCTATGTTTTAGGCTTATTTGTAAATATATTGAAATATCCATATATAATGGTGAGTAAATAAAACTTCCCTGAGTTTCTCAGTGCTCTTACAAAAAATTCTAGTCTCCTGACTCACATAAAATGTATGTAGTATAAAGATAGAGAATGTTTGCTTTCACTTCTCCCAGAAATATTTTACTCTTCACATGCCATGAGAATTAGATCTATAGCTATTTGTCTAGTTACTTAAACTGATCTGAAGGGATAATAAAACTTCTCTTATTTCCCCAAGAGGACCAAAGAGTTAGAGCACAGACAGGATCCTAAATTAAAACCCACGGTGCCAGAGGTACTGAAACATTATTTCCCTCAGTATTTACATGTCAAAAGAGATTAAGCCCAGCATTTGGTGACACTGTCTGGTGTTTGTCTGGCCCTTGGAAAGACATGTTTATATTCCTACAGGTTAGAATGAGAACACAAGATCATTTTGTCTAATCTTAATGAAATAAAAGCTTTTTCTTTTCTTTCAGGAAAGGAGGAATCTGCCTGTTTCTGTCCTCTATACTAAGAAAATTAATTCTCTGTTCCTCACTTATGGGATGTATACTGCTACTTGTGTAAAAAAATTCCATTGGCTCTTATCACATCACTTCACCTGCAAGACTAAGGTGTGGGGAACCCATGCTGTGATGCTGAGATGCTACTCTGCCTGTTGATCTGGTCATGAGCATCAATTAAGATCTGTTTACTGCTGACCCAAGTGTATGTATATATGTATATTTATAGTGGGATAACACCTCAAACCCTTCACAATTCTTTACAAATCAGTACAACAGTACTTAAAGATTTCATATTTTAATTAAACCACTATGAAGTTTATACAAAATAAAACTATTTTGGCAACTTAACCAGTTTTTCCTGAATGCATACATTAAAGTTATTCAATCACTCAACGAATATTGTCTATATTCCCACTATGTACCAGTCACTGTGTTGGAGTGAGCAGGACTGAAGCCATGTTGGGAGCTAAAGCTTCATGGTCTCTAAAAGATTTTAAAAGGACACAGTTTTTTTTTCATGCCATGCATTTTGCTGAGTTCCCTCTTGTCCCATGGTTATTTGACATCATGAACCTTGGTTATGGGGCAATGTGACATTATTCACATGAATGTAAAGTTGTTTTCCAGTCAGCCTGGAGCTGCAGAAATGCACATACTATTCAAAACCTGGGAAACCAAGAAAGACATCAGTAAAGCTATGCTGATTCTACTGCTCCAGCAGGTAACAGCGAGGATGGGAGCAGAAAACAGATGGAGCCTTGGTAAGACCTTGCACCTGGCTCCTTGCACTGAGCTCCCACAGTCAGGTCGCCCTCCCTCCTGCTTTTCATTTACCACATTCCATTCCCTCAGCCCCCTCTTTAAAAACCCCTCAATAAATTTAAATCTTTGAGATGGTTTTTGTCTGGCCATTTTCCTTCAGGTTTATCAGAGGCATGGGTTAGCCTAACATCTCTCCTCAAGTCTCCATTATTCCATAATTAAAACTGACTTCCATTTTCACCAACACTGACTTTTGAGTGGTTTGTTTTTGAAAGGGAGCAGGCAGCTGGACCTGTGCCTGATAACAACTATACTTTGCCGTTGGAATACATTGGTAAATAAGGCAAACATAATCCTGGCCCAAGATGAGTAAAGAGTTTAGTGGAGTAAAAAGCCAACCAAACTATGCAATTTAATAAAATTTTATAAATTTCAGTATGATTCTCTTATTTCTACCACTTACATTCGACAGTTTATTCAAAAGAATCGCAACAGAAAAAAATCCTGCTCCTACCCATATAAAATAAAGTTTTCATTGAAAATGTTTGATAAGTAGTAAGCTCAGAATTGATAGTAACTACAACAAAATACTTAAAAAGGATAGTGTGCATATTTGTGTTGAATATATGAGAATGAGTGTGTGTATGTATGAGTGTGCACATGTGTGGTGTGTGTGTGTACATAAGTGTATACCACCTACGGGGCTCTAGGGTGGAAATGATCAGGTTGAGGATGAGAGAATCAGAAAGTGTTTCCTTTGCACATTTCTTTATATTCACTTGACAAACAGCTATAGAGTGCTATGTGCTAAGAACTGTCATGAGTTAAATACATTAATCAAATAACTCATTTTTGTCTCTAAATATTATATTATGAGATAATCATTCAAATTCATTTAATAAAAATCCCACACAGAAACTGAACTGTAGGTATTCAAATAACACAACCTCTTTCACAATTTATTTATTCTAACTATTGGATATTATTGTAGATTTCTGGCTACTTCAAGTTTAATGAGGAAATGGTTTTTTTAAAAAGCCCAGTTTAAATACAAAAGAGAATCCTACTACTTAAAAACATAATACCAAATTTTAATAAGCTACTTTTTTGTAAGCTATAATATGCCGTCTACTGCATACATTCAAATTTAAATTCCATGTTAAGTATCACCACCTAGATTTTATTCTATTTCTGCAAAAAAAATCCCTATGTGTGTGTATGTTTGTGTGTGTGTGTATAAAATAAGGACTTGAGACAATTGACCAAGTTCATTGTAATCAACTGAATATTTGAGGTAATATGTTCTAATGTTCTTCAAGTTATTTCTGACCTGTAACTTTTTGGTATTTTTGTGACTAGACTAACATAACAAAGGTATCAAATTGGTTGACATATATGCATAGAAGTGTACTTCAAAAAGATTGTGGAAAAATAGAATTAAAAGAAAATACAAATCTTTCCATGAACTTTCTGAAGAACCTCATGTACAAAGGAAATCTAAGCATTACTTTAAGTTTAATATGGATCATGGAGCAAAAAGTTGTCCTGTTGATTTTTAATTTGGAAAAAAATACTAATTCTTCTTTTATAATTTGAAATAATAGGAGTTGAGGAAAACTATTACAATGATATAAATGATCATGATTAGTATTTTGCTGGAGAAAACACCAATGTTATAAATGATACGACAGTGACTTGGGATGTTGCTGAACAATACAAAGCAGGAAGCAGGGACACAGAAGATTCTGAAGTATTCGCTTCACAGAAGGAATTCAAATGGAAAGAGTTACATACCCAAAATTTTTCTTTCTTCCCTTGTGCTCCTCTCAGTTTGCCCCACCTACAAATAATAATAATAATAATAATAATAAGTATCAGTGTGGTTAAAAATGTTTGATTTGTATCCTAAGATAATGCAAATCATTGTCATTCCTGTATCTTTAGTATTTTCCTTTTGCCCCACCCTGTTTTATAGTGGATATGTCATCACTGCCCTCCAGCAAGTGTGCTAATGTCGTTTTCTTCTTCACCATAGCATTATTTATGTGCACAGAAGGGACTCATCTATATCCAAATGGCTTGAAATCAAACTCATCCACCGAAGGAAAGAAGCCCTAAGGAAACTGGAGTGCAGAGGTTTTACCATACTTAAGATAAGTCCCCTCGACATGTAGCCCTCTAAAACTCTCCCCTAAATGGTAGATACTAAAAATCTCCAAGACTACTGATAAAAACCATAACGGAAATGCAGATAATTGTTGTAGATGAGGGAGTTTAGGTAAAAATATTCATATACCATATTTTGTAAAGTGGTTATATACCTAACATGTAAAATTTCTGTATACACATGTACATATGGAAAACGAATTCTATATTGCTAGTATTGGTCCATTTTCAATGTGGCACATTAATAGTCCATGAAAATCTGAATCTGCAATACATATTTTTTCCTAACTAAACTCAGTGACATAGGTATTATTAACATGTTCTATTTACTGAAATAATGGAGACTATCCAAGATCATATGGTGGAAAATGTTGACACAGGACTCCAAATCTCATGTTCTTCTTAATATATTATATTGCTTTTGTTAAGTAAAAATTGTAGGAGGCCATTGTATTGGACAAGTTCCTGCACTAAATATCAAAGTAAAGTTATCTCTGCTAAGCTGCAAATCACATAGGCGTGGTCTTACCTTCTGAGAAATCAGGAGAGAGAAATAAGAGCCAATTTCCCTAACAGGCCAGTTTAAATTTTCAGTAGGTATGATAATGAAGTTCTCTCTGCTTTAATCCTTACACAAAAAAGATAACCTGAAGTAACCCGATGTTAACTAATCAGCTATTTTCCTGTTGTTCTGTCTCCCTTTCCCCACCTGACAAGTAAAGTAACTTTGAAATGTAACTTTTTGTTCTTTGGTTCTGCTTTCTTCAGTCTTTTTCTTTCTACAAATCCTCTGTTATTTGTAATAGACACAGAGCACTTCTCTGACTTGGTGTTGGATGGTGTTTCCAGGGTGATCCTCACATTTGGCTCCCGGTAATTACAAAATTATTTCTGCCTCCACAGCCTTAATTTCAGTGTGCACTTTCCTCTTACAGCCTCCCACTACAGTGTGTCCTGAACATCAGTTTTCAGGGGAGAAAGTGCATCGAGTACCATTTTCATGTAATTTGATGGGTTGTGAGAATGGTATTAATTTTACCCACATATCACCCCATTCACCTATCACTAATATCCAAAATCCCAACATCAGAGATCCTTTAAGTTAAATCATGGTTTACCATTACAGTACAAACATTCCTAGAAGAGATACAAATTTGTTATTGAAATATTTTCCAACATGTCAGTTTGCATAAGGCTGTTTTAGCAGGGTACAGAATAGAATAATGACACCATAGCATGGAGGTTTTGCCTTAAGATGACCTGTTTATGGTAGGGTTCTTGTGAATTTCGAGAAAATATATAATGCTTTTGAATCCAGTAGGATCCAAAATGGAAAAAAACAAGTAATTTTAGGGGTAGGAAAACTCTAAAGAACGAATTCACTTTCTACATTTTACTGATAGAGTCTGGAGGGGTAATTGCTCTGACTGCCATCTCATTTTGTTCTCTGCTGCACCAGAGTACACTGTTCCAAATATTTTGAGCAGTTTCGTGTGTGAGTTGAAACTTGTTTAATTTCCAAAACCATTTTGTTGTTTTATAGTTGCATTTACTTGCTCGTAACTTTTCATAAAAAGCCATCACCATTGAAAAAACATACCAATCAAAAGTGCCCCAAAATATTCAAAGGCTTTTCGGTTCTTTTTTATGAACTGTTATGTGATTTCAAATCACATCTGAAATCTCCAGTCATTCATTTTTTATTCATTTATGATAGCTATCATAACAATTTTAGAAAGTTACAAGTAATCACTAAATCAAACTTCCTTGCAAGTAGTCTGTCTACCAGTTATGTTAGCTATTTATGTAAAATATGAAATCCAAGACTAAATAAGAAGATTCTAAAGAATCATTCAACTTTGAGATTATACATGCAGGAGAGGGACTTCAAATCTGAGCTCCTATCAGGTATGGTGAGAAGTTAGAGACAGTCCTGTGTAAGCCACTAAGGAGACTCCTGAGAAAGAACACCCAATAAAGAAAGAGGTATATGTGCATGACAGGTTTGACTCAGTAATAAAGCCCTGATCAAAAGGGAAGAGTAGCAATTGCTGGTAAAGTTTGTCTTCTGTCACTCAGATATGTCCAAACTCAGCTTCTACACAGGACTCAGTTGAGTTTGGAGCTGGGGAAGGAGCAAGTCAGACTTGTTATTAAAACCTAAAACAGATATTTCACTAAAAATTCTGTATAGTTTATTGAACACTTTAACAACACTCAAATAGAGAGTAACACCAAAAGTGATAAAGATTTCTTTCCCACTTTGTAAGATCTTTTGAACTTCTTGAGCTCTAGTGCATTAAAGATGGTACATGGGAGAACAACGTAATATTTAATAGAAAGAATAGACAAGGCATACAGGAAAAATAAATGATGAAATAAATACTACATTTATTAATAATCCCATTTGAGATACTCCTAGGGACTCTTGGAAATACTCAAATAGTGTTTGGGGGGATGAAGATCTATTGTATAAGGGGTTAAGATTTAGCAAAATAATGACTAGACATAATTTCATTACCAACAGGTCAGAGACTAATTCTAAGAAAACAGAACATTTCCTCACAAACCGGAAGAGGCACTTGAATTTGTAGTTGTATACTTTTTCTTATTCTAGTATCACTGAGTAAGCTAAAAGTGAATAAACTGCCTTAGTTTAGAGACTTTTAAGAAATACAAACTATCACTTTTACTTCTGTTCAATTACCAATATTTTTCACTATGTTTCTATATATTTTATGATTAGTAAAACAATATTGTCAATTTTATAAAAGATAGCAATAACTCTTATTTTGCAAATCTATCAACTCTTTGGAAGTGCTGTAAATTTTTTTTCAAGAAGAGTGTTTATTATAACTTTAAGATGCTTATTTAAAATACCAGTCATTTTAAACCCAGAGAGAACACCAGCATCCAAATTACTATAAGCCTTCTCAAAATGGACAGCAAATCAAATAAATCAAGTCATCAAATGGAGGTGATAGAGGAAAAGAAAAATAAGGCAGCTGAATCTAATAGTTTCAGGGACTAGGATGCTTGTGAAAGAAAATTTTAAACAAAGGATGTTGACCTTTATGCAAAATTCAAATGGAAAGAAAATATCACGCACAGAAAAATATCACCACAGAAGCTATTGTGCAGATTACCTATGTTACAGCCTCTGTGTCAAAAAACAAGGAAGGTCCATCCATCACAGGATTGAACATTTGCACTGCGACCTTCAGCTATCTTTTCTCTCTTCTATGTTCTCTAGACAGTTCCTAAGATGGTAATCATATATCCCATAGCGTCGCAATGGGGTGTTGTAAAGAAATAGAACTGTGGCTGTTTTCTAAATATCTTATCCTCTGACAGGCTGGGAAAAATTACTTTTCTCCAGTGATTTTCCATTGGTACTATAGCAAATTCACATGATTAAAACCTTTATCTAAACAAAAATAAACATTAACTAGTGCTAAGCAACAAGACTACTTATATTATTCACTTACAGCAGAGAGTTCCTCTCTTCCTGATGGTTGGTGGATATTTTTTCCTAATATATATATGTTCCTGAATTGTGGTACTGTACTTTTGCTTTCCATTATGCCAATAGGCTGAAAATTCTAGAAATATGTGTATATTTTCACAAACGTCCTCTTGTAAGTCAATGGCTATCATTGAGGACAATGAGGATCTACGTTACACTCATAATTTAAACAATTATTTACACTCTATTTTCCTTCACACATACCTCTTCATTTTAAGAATTATGTATAAGCATTTGTTGAAACAGATCAAAACTTTACTCTTCTGAGATCGTTTCCATAACCCTGCTAATTCAAAACAAGTTGTACAGTGGATTGACAAGTTTGAGACCTTGATACTGGCTTTTCTTGCCTCAAGGGAATCCACTTAATTTGAACTTTATACTGTTCTTTTGGATTTTTTTCCTACTTCATTAAATTAAATTGTTTTGGTTACTTGCTGCAACCTATGAATACTTCTTTTTAGTGACACCTGGGGAAATACTGATTCTAAAAATATCTGGAAAGCTCCTAACCCATGTACCACATTCCCTGAGGGTGCCTGAGCACTCAGGCCTTTCTACATTAGTCTGTGTTTACCCATAAAAGAATGATATAAGATTTTCTATTTCTCAGGTTATGAATATCTTTATACATGTTCCCTTTAAGAGGGATATTGTTCTTTTTTGATACCTGCGCTAAACAATACTAACCTTCTGAAAACCTTAGTTTAAGCTATATCTAAATAGTAAAATTTTTGAAACTGAATACCTAACTTAAATAAGATTTTAAATGATCATTTTTTTCTCTCCCTTGGTTTTGGTAGATTTTGCCATTGAGGTCCGTGCATGCAGTGGTGGTCACATTAAACATGGTAAATGAGAGAAAGTTGAAGATTTAACTTTATTACAGTAACATTCATATTTCCATAAATATTCCTTTCAAGGGAAGATTCTCTTGTGTACTTCATCCACTAATTTCTGCCTTTATTCAACAAACTACTGTTTAGTTCAAAGAAGAAACATCTTTTGCCTTCAAGAAGCTGAAAACCTAACAGGAGTGATGTTGGAGAATAGAAAACAAACAAGAATACAAATAATTAGAATACTATACGTGCCACTTTTAAAAAAGCATGTTTTGAAAATTCCCACAGGTTGCAGATGAAGAAATTAACTGTCTGCCGAGGGCAAACACGGGATGTAGCATGATCCAGATGATGTTTCAGAAGGACAACTCTGGTGTTAGTGTGAGGGGTAAATTCCAGGGAGAGGAAGCTGGAAGCAAATGATGAATGTTGCAGTTCAAGTAGGAAACTCTGAATAAGATTGTATGACCCATAAAGCAAATATTGTTAATTCTTTTAATAGCTGTATTTTCAGTATCTAGAATAGTGACTCTCACATAGATAACCCTAAATCCAGGCATTTGTTGAGCCAGTGAATTGAAGTACTCTGGTAGTGGGGATGAATTGTAGGGCACAAATTTGAGAGCTATTTAGGAGCTAAAAATCATGGAATTTTTTGGCCAATTTACATGGACAGAATGGGAGAGGAAGGAATCAAGATTAACTCCAAGATTTCAAGGTTGAATGACTAGGTACATCAAATATGCATAACTTGAGGTACACTTTACATTAGACAGAAATGCATTCCTGTTGATTGGGTTGATTTATTATTGCCTAAGACTTTAATTACAGAATTGCCTCATCTTCTTTTGGGTTCTCACTGCTGATTGTGGTTCTGCACTTTAAATTCATGGATTTTCAACATTTCAGACAGGTAATACACCTAAGAACCAAGGAAAGTTCATTGCTAAAAGAAATTCTTAAGGAGCATATCTGCAAAGTGAGGAATTCTTCTGTAATAGGAATAATTATTTCCTAACTCACATGTCATGATCATGTTAGCTTAGAAATCAGGTTCCTTAAAGTAGGTCTCACATCCATCTAAGTAAGAATCTGAAGTTACAAGAATAATAAAAGAAAAAAAGTTTTATTTTATTTTGATGGCAGGTATACTACATGGTAGCAGAATCAACCAGTCAAAATTGTTGCAATGCTCCTGAAGATTTGATATTTCTGGGGTCCCACCATGTGCCCAATAGATTGACAACAGAAATTTAAGTTCATGTTTTCTGGGTAGACCAATTGTGCATTAGTGAATATAGATCCAGACAGATAAAAAACAAAGTTTTTAAATAGTGGATACACAAATAAATTTGATGCAGTACAGCCTACTTGAACAGGAAATTTTGGAGTAAAAAAGGGAACAAATGTATCAAAGAGCCTGATATGAACTTCAACCCTTCTTATTAAGGAAATGAAAGTTAGATAGATACAAGTATAAAGAAACCACCAGACAGGATTCAAGTTGATAACAATGATATGTCTACTTTGGACAAGGATTTTGCTTTCAGAGGTAAGACTGCAGTTAGAGTATTACCTACCTTTACACAAAGATTTGAAAGATAACCGCAGTAAGAATGAGGCAAAGACATGCAAGCTTTTATTTCTTTATGAATGTTCTACCAGAGATGCTTAGGATCTTCACTTAAAAAAAAAAATGCTCATGCCTAGTGAGTGTGACTGTGTTGAGTATAATAGGGAGCTATCAGAAAGTGCTAATTAATGCTAGATCAAAGATGAATTAAAACAGACTTCATGGGAAAGCAAAATGAAATGAGGGTATTTCCCCACACCACCCCCTTCATTCTCTACTTAAGCAAAATGCAAATCAAGCCAGCCTTCACTAAATCTAAGATTAGGTAACTTTACCGATGTGTTCTGCCAAGAAGCTATAAATTTTATCATAGGTTGGAGAAACAGATGGAGATTTCTGAAAGATCTTTTTTTCTTGCATGAAAATATCACACATGATCATGTGTACCTAAAGTTAATTAATCATCCAACCAACATTTTAGAGTGCCTGCCATATCTTATCTCTTTTTCTGCCATACCCTAATATAACAAGAAGCAAAAAAGATTGTGAGTGTAATATCACTTCTAATTTGATCTATAAAAAAGAGTATGGAGGAAATTGATGAAAGGTTGTGCCCAGCTTGTGCTCTGGTCAGAATGATTTGTTGTATAACTAAGAGAATGTCCCTTCTGTATTTACTATATTGACAGAACATGTGTTAATATATCCACAACCATGTGAAATGTACTGGGGAAAGAAAAAAAAAA
>NW_007741996.1:16550-17616 GCF_000696425.1 Galeopterus variegatus
ACAATAATTTATTGTATGTTCTCAAATGGCTAGAAGAGAAGAGATCACGTTTTCATCACAAAGAAAGGATAACTTTTAGAGATTTTAAATATGCTAACCACCCTGAATTGACCATCACACATTGTATATATGTATTGAAATATAACTCTGTATCCCATAAATATGTACAAATGTTTTAATTTAAAAAGTAAATAAATAAAGGAATGCTCTAATCAAGCTTTCATTTATGGCATCCATTTGTATCCAGAAATATAATGAACATTATTATTACAATGAAGGGGAAGGAGAAGAGTAATATTTAATGCATTTATTTTGAAGATCAAAGTAAATCAAAGTTGTCACTTAATATCACAGGTAGTACTCATTCATCATCTGCAAAATTTGTTTCTTCTGAAACTCTTCTCTTCTTATTGTAGCATAGACTTGGGCTGACCTTCTCTTTGGTTTTATTAAAGTAGTCAGTAATATCCTAGAAGTTTCTGTGCAGAAAAGTCATTTTAAATTGCCACAGCAAAGGAAATCTTTTAACAAAAACTCCGGGTTTATTCATTCATCAGAACTGTCATATATATGCTATTTCTGTAGCATAGGATAAAATTCTGATCTTAGATTCTGAAGTGGTAACCTCGTATCATGTGCTGCATGCATATGTATTGTGATGACCCAGCACGTGTTCTTTTAAGGGACAATCAATCCAAACCCAGGTTGACCGAGAGAAGTCAGAAGCAACCTTACTTATACATACATCTGGGGTAGAACATACATCTGATTTTCAATAATTGTATAGAATGTGTGGTGGTTGCATCAGTATAATTGCCTTATTCATCATTATAATACACAATCATTCTTTGTGACCATTGACCAATTCCTCATTAGCCCCCCTCCCTCTCTCCCTCCCCTCCCCTTTTCCACCTCTACTTTTCTAAAAGTTCGATGTATTACTGTGATTGTTGTTTCTTTCTTTCTCTCTGTCTCTCTTTATTATTCATGTGTTTATTTATTGATTCAGCTCCCACTTATGAGTGAGAACATGTGGTATTTCTCTTTCTGTACCTGGGTTGTTTCA
>NW_007741996.1:23004-23255 GCF_000696425.1 Galeopterus variegatus
CTCACAATCGACAGGGTGAAAACTGTTATCTCAATGGAACAAATTAGAAAACTGAGGTATAGAGAGATTAAAATAACCTTCCTGACATCACCCAGGGAGAACAGAACTAGCATTTGAATCTAAGCTTGACTCCATACCCTCATTCTTTATGCCGTATGTACATCACTCTTTCACAATCAAGATTATCTTGCACTTCACCTGAAGCCAAAAAGAAGTCACACATGTGAACACACACACACACACACACACAC
>NW_007741997.1:0-283 GCF_000696425.1 Galeopterus variegatus
TTTGACTATCTACATAGACATTAAGATCCTACTTTTAGAAATACATTCCAGGTTTCTATTCCTGCTCAAAGAGTGGAATCATCACTCCATCATAACAACAAATACAAAGCTGAGGAGACTGAAAAATCAACTTCCTGGAACCATAAGAGAGAGGGACAAAGGGCAAATCACTGTCCCCAAGATTTGAGAGGCAGACAGCCAAATATACAGAGTCATGGATTGCAGGAGCAGAGACTTACTATTGGAAACCACCACGAGAACCAGTGTAAGAGCAGGAAAACCT
>NW_007741997.1:2284-2550 GCF_000696425.1 Galeopterus variegatus
AAAAACACCACAGATCAAAAATACTGTACCAGAAATGAAGAATACCTTTGGCTGGCTTATTAGAATGAATGAAACTGAGAGAAAAGAATCTCTGAGTTTGAAGATACATCAATAGAATCTTCAAAATCTGAAAACCAAAGAGAAAAAAGATGCATGGGAACAGATCATGATATCCAAGAACTTTGGGAAAATGACAAAAGATGTGCCATAGACTCATAAGTACACCAGAAAGAGAAGAGAGAGAGAAAGAAACAAAAGAAATATTT
>NW_007741997.1:3538-3951 GCF_000696425.1 Galeopterus variegatus
AGGGAAGGAATAAATAAAATTGTCTGTGTTTGCACATGATATGACAGTTTACACAGAAAATTCAAAATAACAGAAAAACTCCTGGAACTAAGAAGTGATTATAGCAGTATTGCAGGGTAAAGTGTTAATATGCAAAAGTCAATCACCTTCCTATATACCAGCAATGACCAAGCAGAATTTGAAATGAAAAACACACTATTTGCAATAACACCCCCCAAATGAAAAAAAATTGCAAATCATATATTTCATAAGAAGTTAACATCCAGAATACAGACATTCTCACAACTCAATAACCAAAAAACATGATTAAAATATGGCCAAAGGATAAACATGGCTCCAAAGATGACACATGAATGGCTTAACAAGCATATGAAAAGATGCTTAACATAATTGACCATCAAAGACATGCAAAT
>NW_007741997.1:5975-6196 GCF_000696425.1 Galeopterus variegatus
CAAGAGAACCAAAAGGCAATTGAGATAAATAGAAAACAGGTAGCAAAATGGCAGACCTAAACCCAACCTTATTAATAATTACTTTAAATGCAATTGGAGTGCATATTCTACTTCAGGCAGACTGACAGGCTTGATAGGAAAGATTCAACTCTATGCTATCCACAGACATGCTTTAAATACAAAGACCCAAACAAAATGAAAGTTAAAAAAATGGAAAAAGG
>NW_007741997.1:9224-9842 GCF_000696425.1 Galeopterus variegatus
ACCACCCTCTGCCAGCCACCAGTGAGCCTTCTTGGACACCAGCCCAGCTGTGCTTTCATTTTTGGTAAGGATCAAAACCAGTGTTTTTTTTAAAAAAGATATGGCAAAATATTTTCAGCATTTTAAGAACCTTAGGATGTGACATAGAAATAGTCCTTGGTAAATACAGCTTCAAAAGATATCACCTAATAGCAGCCTTCGAGAGAAGGGGAGGCCAGAGAACAAAGGGCCTGTGTCTCAGNGTGCAGCTGCTATGGGTTGAATGTGTCTCCCAAAAGTTCATGTGTTAAAAACTTGATCCTGATTGTAACAGTGTCAAGAAGGTGGGAAATCTGATTATGGTATTTGAAAGGTGGGACCTTTAAGAGGTGATTGAATAGTATTGAATACATATTCCAGTGTCAGGTACTAAAAACAGACTGACACAGGAGCATGCACCAAGACAGAGCATACATCAAACTACAAAAGAAATCTCAAGACTGAAATCATATGAATTTTTTTTTCTGACCACAATGGCATTAAATTAGAAACCAACAACAAAAATATATCCACAAAAATCTCAAATATTTGAAAATTATATGATGTACTTTGAAATAATCTGTAAGTCAAAGAAGTATT
>NW_007741997.1:11864-12337 GCF_000696425.1 Galeopterus variegatus
TTTTTTTTCTTTGCATGTCTTTTTATTGCCCCTTGTTCAAACCTGTCCACTAATTCCTGCATGCTTTCTCCCTGTGGACTCCTAAAGACATCACCGCACGTGGTGGCCAGAAGCACAATTCACCAGGGACTTAACTGCATGACCCAGTGAGCATATCTTCAAGTTCTGACAAGAAGGACATTTCAAGTAAAACAGATACTGTGTGTGCTTGCAAGTACCAACAGCCCCTATAGTGACACTGTATNCCATGCAGCAGCCAACCCACACTGCCCTGTCCAGTCTACTTACCCACAACAGTGTGACATGCAATAAGAAGAAATTCTTGTTTAAAGCTACCAAGTCTTGTGGTACTTTGTTATGCAGCAAATAATCAGAAGACTAAAAAAGTGAATAGACCATAGGTGGTACCTTTACTTGAAACATGTAGTGTGTACATTTAGATTGACTATTAGATTCAAAATGAATGAATAAAG
>NW_007741997.1:14478-15347 GCF_000696425.1 Galeopterus variegatus
TGAAGGTTTGTCAGATTGTGGCATCAGCAAGTCTTGATGTACCATGAGAATTTGGCATACTCTCTTCTCAATTCCACATCAACCATGGAACAAAAGAAACTGCCTATTTTGCCATGACATCAGAAGTACCAGGGACAAATCTGTGTTCAACTTAGACAACTATACGGTCTTCCAGCCTGCCATATCTACATGCTAACTTTATCTTATGTACGTACATTTTCTTCAGGCTGAGTTTTACTTAAAGTTTTGCATTTTAATTCTTCATGAACTCCATAATGCTTATAAAATACAGTGTAAAACAAAGAATAAACAAACAANAAACAAACAACTTACCCAAGATTTATTCATTTTTTGTCACTCTTGGAAATGCATAGAATACTCTGGAACACCACAGCTGAAAGAGAAGGAAAATGGAATGGATTCAAGAGAGAACTGGTGTGGCTAGATTCCAGATTCTTCTGTCTAAAACCGTCAAAAATAGAAAGAAAAAAGCCTTCCTACAGGAGAAGAGTCCTTCATGCCTCAAAAAGAGGCAGCAAACACCCCACTGACAATGCATCTACACAAATACATTAATTGCTAGAAAGTAGACAATTTGTTTTGGGGTTAATGAAAACATGAGGGTACTTCAAACATGTGTGGAAAACTGAATTATGAGATAATACAAATCCTTCCATGAATTTTTTGATGACCCCTTGTACATAACCTACTGCTTCAGCAACAATGAATTTTATCTAAAGTTATAATTTAAATCAAAGAAAAAAACATTATGTCCTCATTAAAATTAATTTTATAAAAATATACTTAGGCTGAATTATTTCCCTACTAATACAGGGATTCCACGCAGGACTCCACATGAATGTTCCCAG
>NW_007741997.1:17156-17692 GCF_000696425.1 Galeopterus variegatus
GGGAAAAAGGGTGACAAATCCATGGGAGGCAAAGCAGCAGATATGTATAAGCCTCCAGAACTCATGTGGGAGAAAATGTCTTAAATTACATATCAAATAAAACCAATATAACTTCAAAACCACACACAGATAATTTAACAATCACAACGAATGACAACTAAATGGACTTCAGTGAGGTTACGGCTGCTATCAGAAGCCACAAGAATCATAAAAAGCAATTGTTTGCACATCAGTAAACTATGCTCTAAGTTTTCTTTTTGTCGTTTTACATCATAAAAAAAGTCTGCAAGTAATGCACTGTAATTTAATGACATTTTAAGACATTAGTTTATTAGTAAAAGTGTGCAGTCTAATTTTACCGTTTTAAATAATGTTAAATAGGATCCCATTATATTCCTGCAGAATTCATGTTTAAGAACAGAATACTGACATTTGTTGGAAAACATTTGTGTTATTTCCCTTCTGAGGTTACAAAACCCACGGGAAGTGCTGGGGGGAAAAATGGAAATGTGTAAGGCAAGGTATGTTAAAGCAGT
>NW_007741997.1:19140-20182 GCF_000696425.1 Galeopterus variegatus
ACCTTCTTTACTCCAAAGAAAATAGGACCATCATCCAATACCCCAATTTCCCTCACAGAGGGAAATTTCCTGGAAATTAGGTCTTGTATAAACTTCTGTAAACTCAGACCAGGAGTGTTAGGCAGACTACACAGTGACACCAAGACACCCCACAAACACAACTGCCACAGAGTAACAGTCTGCAGACACCTCACAATTATTTATCTGGGAATTTGGGGGTATTATATTAACACCAACACACTCATGTTACAGATGGATACTGGACAGCGGAGCTGGAATGTGGCCTCCCACACACCTCCCAGGCTGGCTGTCTTCAGACACCCCCACCCACGTTCCCGGGGCCACGTTGGACCTGAGACCCCGTTCTGGGACATCTGAAACCGGCTTCTGCAGACCTGGCAGCGCACGCCCGTCTTCCAACGGAGCTGTCGTGGAAAGCGCAGCCCCGGCGCCCCTTCCCCGGCCCGGCCCAGGTCCGCGCGCCGCACGTCAGGCCCCGCCCGCCCGCAGCCCGCATCCCTTCTGCCCAACAAGTGCCGGGACACCCCGCCCCCCAGGGCCCTCGAGGATCCTCTTTCACTCTGGCACCCACCTTCAGGGATGCACAATCCAACCCCGGAATCTGAGAAGCAGCAGCGTGCAAGTTCCAGACAAAAGATGGCGGAGTGGGCGGAGCCGCACATGCGCAGAAAAACCCGGGAAAGCTTTTCCCAGTCCTAAAAGGGTGACGTCATTGCAGGGGAAACTACCTTTTCCAGATGGCGGGAGTGAGCGGAGCGGCACATGCGCAGAAGGAAAACGAAAATCAATTGCCACAGGTCTGTGCCAGTGACTCATTGGAAGAGACTACATTTCCCTCAAGACTCTGTCGTCCTCCTTTAGGAACCAAAGGAGGAAAATTTGTTTATTTCCACAGTAGGGGGTCGTGTGACCTGGAGACCAGGCTTTTTTTTTTTTGGGCGGCTGGCGGGTAGAGATCCGAACCCTTGATCTTGGTGTGACGAGCAGCAGCTCTAACCAACCGCACTAACCAGCCAGCCCC
>NW_007741997.1:21555-21979 GCF_000696425.1 Galeopterus variegatus
CCTTGAAATACAGAATGATTGGCAAGGATTGAGTTGAGATCAGTGCATGAAATTTCACACTCTAGATATGGATTGTTATTCCCTCTGTTTATGGGCCTCAAAAATGGAGATGGTAATACACATGTGGATGTGCAGGCCTCACCTTGAGCCCACCTCTAATAATATAAAGATCAAGAATGCAATCCTTTCTCCCCCCCAACCCCCATGAAGGTAAAGTCCTGAGAGCCACGGAGAGGAGGTTCAGGGATAGTACCTAAGTGCTTCCACACTAGTCACATATTGTAGTTTTCAGTATTCAAATTTACACTTGTTTTGTTAAAAGTTATTGCTAAGTATTATAGTTTCGATTCTATTGTAACTAGAATTGTTTCCTTAATTTTATATTTGTATTATTTAGTTTTGTGTGTACAGGAATACAATTGAT
>NW_007741997.1:22938-23252 GCF_000696425.1 Galeopterus variegatus
TGATTGATATGTAAAGATACTGGGAAATTGCTGTAAGAAGAGAACATTTGCTAAAATCAAGTTTTTGTTAGTGGATCGACTTAACTGTATGTTACCAGCTTCTATTGTTAAACTACTTAGCAAAAACCTCACCTAGGTTCTCTTCCTGTAATTTCCTGGTCTGGAGAATAAATGCTTGAAGAGAACCCCAATTTGTGGTTAATTTCCCAAATGGAAGGAACGCCTCACTCTTGAGGGTTCAACCCCTTTTTGGGGCATCTCACTGCTCAGAAGAGATGGCTTTGAGTAATATTTGGTGGCTCCGTCACCCAGGG
>NW_007741998.1:0-592 GCF_000696425.1 Galeopterus variegatus
CCCTGGCTTCAACTGTTATTAGGATGGCCTTGTAAAAGTTACTTTACATTTTTTAGTCTTGGTTCCCTCAGCTGTATAATGTAAATACAAATAAATGTATTGCCTTGAAATGTAGTTCTCAGGAGGATTAATATAGATAAAGCAACTAGCACAGTGCCTTGCATATATGTACATCAAAAATGATTATAGTTACTCTTCCCATTCTATTTGTCTTCCAATTTTTCCCCTTTAAATGACCTCTTATGTAATTATACAAAAAACCTTCCCATCTCCAATGTTATCACCCAAATTTAACAATTTTTTTCTCACTTATGTCTAAGATGTTATCATTCTACCATCTTTCTCTTTTTCTTTCCCTTCTCTCATTTATCATATGATTTAGCATTTAAAGTAGCTTCTCAAGATGTGGGTGTTCCTATAGATCATGAGGAAAAGAAATAAAGAGGAGTGAACCTAGGGCATAATCTCAATTTTTAGTTTGGCATTCAAGGCCCTTCTCAATGCATAGAGTAGTTTAGGATCATTTATTCATTTTCTGAACACAGCATTAGTCTTCCCACTTACGTGGCAAGCTGCTTCACCTAGATCCTCA
>NW_007741998.1:2665-3149 GCF_000696425.1 Galeopterus variegatus
GAAGGTGAGGGAGGTATGGATTGCAGAATGCACGGCACCTATGGCCCAAGTGATCCCAGCCAGCCCTGCACACATCCGCCTGTTCATGGCCACTTGGTAGTGCAGGGGTTGACAGATGGCCAGGTAGCGGTCATAGGCCATGACTGTGTACAGAAAGCACTCGGTGCTGGCCAGGAAGTGGAAGCAGTAAAGCTGTACAGCACAGCCCTCAAAGGAGATCACATTCCCATCCAGAGTCACCAGGCCTGCCATGACTTTGGGCACTGTCACTGTGGACAGACATGCATCCAGGAAGGATAGGTGTCCCAGGAAGTGGTACATTGGGGAGCGGAGGTGAAGGTCAGAGCCCACAGTTATGAGAATAAGGAGGTTCCCAGTCATGGTTATGCTATAGATGAGGAGGAAGAGGAGGAAGAAGAGGCTAGAATGTTCAGCTGTGTCCATCAGACCCTGCAGAAAGAAGTGGCTCACCACAGTCTGGTTC
>NW_007741998.1:4853-9964 GCF_000696425.1 Galeopterus variegatus
TTTCTCTCTGATATTCAAAATTATGTGTAAATTGTTTCCATTATCACACAAAAAAATCTTTCTCTCTCAAAATCAACTATAAAAACTCCTCCTATCCAAGGTGCGGTTTGCCTCATCTTTTCTTCATTTTGCCATAAACTTTTCCGAATCTCTTCACAGCATTTTATTTTCAAACATGAGTGGAATGCCTTTAATCTCTACCTTCTTAAATCTATTCTCTATGGTGAAGGTCTAACTTTAATTCCTCTAGGAGCCCCATGCAAATATTTCCTCTCACACTGACATTAATTCTTAACATTTAATTGTATTTATGATAATTATTAATAAATACTTAAGCATGTAATACCTTGGTCTCTTTTAACGATTGATGTGTATATGTCATGTCTCTCTAAGAGGAACACAGGAAAAAATCTCCCACCTTTTCTAGTTTCCCACCAACATTTTTGGGATAGGGCAGTAGAAATAGCAAAAAAGCCAAGTTTATTTGGATTCCTATAGACTTATCACCAACCACTTATTAGCTGAGAGATACGGATCATGGTACTTGATTTCTGTTTCTCCATTTCTAACATCATTGGTGCTTCATTTAATGTAGCAATTGTTTTCCTTAGGATAGAGTGGGGCACATATCGTAAGACCTTAAATTTCTTCATAATCAGTAATTTTTCAATACAATGATATCTCCTGTGGTGCTCCTGACAAAAATTATATAATGTCTGCTTGAACAAGTCCTACTTCACAAGAGATCCCAATATATGAAAATGTTATTTACAACAGTTGTATACATGAATCCTGACATGTCAAATAATTAGGTTTAAATTTTCCCTACTCATACCGACTAGAATGAGTATGATTAAAAAAACAAAGGCAAAAAGTAACAAGTATAACTTGAGAAACCGAATCCCCCACACATTGCCAATGGGAATGTAAATTGAACAGCCCACTTAGGATAACATCTTACAGTTTCTTAAAAAGTTAAACACATACTTACCATATTACCCAGCATTTACATTCCTAGGACTCAATACAAGAGAAATGAAAACTTCTATAGAACACTTGCATGTGAATGTTCACAGCAGAATTACTCACAATAGCCAAAGCCTGGAAATAAGCAGATTTGCTATTCACCAACTGGTAAATGGATAAACAAAATGAGAACACCCATGGAGTATCATTCAGCAGTAAGAAGAAACAAAATGTTGATACACTGTATAAAAAGAATGGACCTTAAAAACATTATGCTAAGTGAAAGAAGCAAGACAGGAAATATCATTTATGATATGATTCTATTTTTATGAAATGCCCCAAAAGGTCAAATCTATAAAAAATGATTAGTGTATGCCTGGAACTGGAAGCAAGAACAAG
Organism: Galeopterus variegatus; assembly: GCF_000696425.1. Lineage (NCBI taxonomy): Eukaryota > Metazoa > Chordata > Mammalia > Dermoptera > Cynocephalidae > Galeopterus > Galeopterus variegatus. Next base: position 6,219 of record NW_007741998.1, read on the forward strand.
AAATGGCTACAAATATGCATAAGAGATCTTTCTGAATGGATGAAAATGTTCCAAGGTTGGATTGCAGTAATAATTAGACAACATGGTAAATTTATCAACAATCAATGAATTGCACACTTTAAACAGATGACTTTCATGGTATACAACTTATATCTTAATAAGCTGTTATAAGAGAAGGAAGGAAAGCAACAGAAGTAAAGTCTGTAGAGTGACACATGTTGAAATAAATGAAAAGATATTCCTTGCTCAAAAATGAGTATGATATTTAACTTTCTTCTAATTAAAAAATCTTTTTCTATTTTGAAATGTTAAACTTACAGAAAAGTTAGTTAAAAAACATCAGTTCTTATATATACGTTGATCCAACTTCCTCTGTTAACTTTCAAGCCACAGTAAAATTACAGAAGTCAGGAAATTGACCTTAGTACCATATTATTAACTCAACTACAGACTATATTGACATTTCACCAGTTTTCCCCAATATTTTTTTTTTCTATTCCAGGGTTTTTTTTCTAATCCACGGCCTAGTACAGGATCTTACATTGCATTTATGTAAGTTTCCTTAGTCCTCTCCAATCCATGACAGTTCCTTATTCTTTTTTTGTTGTTCATAATCTTTGGCCTTTTGATGAGTCCTGGTCATTAATTTTATAGAATGCCTTTCAATTTGGGTATATTAGATGTTTTCTCCTGAGTAGATTGAGATTAGGTATTCCCTAGACCATGGGGTAAAAGTAATTCATCCATGTTTTCTTTTTGTACTTTTATGTTTTCATGTTTTATATTTAGATACCTAATCCATTTGCAGTTTATTCTTGTGTATAGTGGATGAGATATAGATCTAATTTGATCNCTCTCTCTGTATTCTTCATTCACATCTGCATTCCTACCACTATAAATTTCCCCAAGATTCTGATATCTTTTTCAGAATTATATTTTTTACTATTTATTTTGCATGTGATTACAAATTTTGTACATCCTTATGAGAATTTTAATTAGGACATATTTTATAGGGAAGATAGACTCAGAAACTCCCCAAATAGAACCATGTTATTGTAAAATGAACTTTCACTTTGTGTAGTCTCACTTTTGGATTTATTCTACGTCGATTTTGGTGAAGAATGGGCCCGACTGTACGAAGCTTGCTATAATTAGTATATGGGGGGGAACCCTTCCTGAACTGACATGCCGGCCACCTTATCCCAGTTCCAGGGTTGTATTTCCTGTGCTGAAACTCATTGGTTTCCTCTTACCTGTTTAGCTCTGGGCCATAGCTACCATCTGAGGTTTTGCTAATAGCTTTTCTCTGTTCCTTGAGCCTAGTTCAGATATCCTGAGTGGTGGGGGGGCAACATGCTAAAGGAACTAGCTACGTGCCAGGGTATGTATCTTGATTTAGGAGGAGAGTAGAAGGGAATCATCAGACATTCTGCAGGAAAAGAAAGGAAATGTGGATCAGGGGTTATAGCATAGAAAATGAGCTGTAGATCCCGAGCATACAGGACAGAGAGATGACTGGTTAGCATAAAATAAGGGAAAAGATAAGGAGCTGAGAGGAAGGAGATGTAAACAACCCAATCCAGGACTCCAACTTTCTAGCTCATTCTTTCCAGGATAAACAAAATCAGATTTGGGGATCTGTTAGCTTTGGAAGAAGTAGTGTTTTACCTAAAGATGAAGAAAAACTATGAAATGAAGGGTGTGCAGAAAGAATAGAAAGTTGAAGAATGAATCAGTTTTATTAAGCCACAGAAAAGGAATATTTTTACTTTAGGAGAGGATGATATACCTCTGGTGGTTTTGAATAACAGGAATAGAGAAATGGATCGATGTACTGATGAGAATCTTGCAGAAATGTCATTAACTATTCCGGGGCATGGAAATGTGCTGGAACTATTTAATTTTGTCTGTTGTAGCTTCCCATATGGCACTGTTTCCTCAGATTCTGCCTCCCCACTAATAAACTGATTTAATTTATGTCCAAAGTAGATTATGTACTATGCAGAAAAATTGAATTAAGAGACTTGTACTTAAAAAGTCATTAAAGTTTATCTAATTCATGTCACCTCCAGTGGAGGAACCCACCCTACTTCACACCTGATGTCCATTTACCTTCTATGAAACAGGCATCTTAGACCTAATCCATTTGCAGTTTATTCTTGTGTATAGTGGATGAGATATAGATCTAATTTGATCTTTTTCTAAATGGCTATCCAGTTATCCCATCACCATTTATTTTTTATTTTCTTAAAGTTTTTTATCCATCACCATTTATTAACAAGTCTATCTTTATCTCACTGATTAATATGCCAGAATTGTCATATACTAAATTTCCAAAAGTACTTGGAGCTGTTTTTTGAGTTTCTATTCTATACCACGTCTACTGTGTGCCCATATGAGTACCACACTGCTTCCAGTTACAGGCTTTATCGTGTGTTTTGTGCTTGGTTGGGCTAGTCCCCCTCATAGTTTCCTTTTCCAGTATTTTATTGTAAGTTCTTGCATGTTTGTGTTTTCCTGTGAACTTTAGTGATCAACTCATCAAACTCCATAAATGACTTGTTATTTTTATGATGATCGTGTCAAATTTATAAATTAATTTAGGGAGAACTGTAATTTTTATAACTTGAGCTCATACTATTTAAGAACTCAGGATGTCTTTACATTTGTTCATATATATCTTTGTGTGTTTTTAGAAATGTTTTAAATTTTTCTTCATATAGGTTTGTGTGTTTCTTACTCAACTTATTCCTGTGCATCAAATCTTCTTTGTTGCTTGTGTAAATAAAATTTTCTCTACCAACATTTCTTCTCACTCTTTATTGTTTGTGCATACAAGGATTTTGATTTCTGCACCTTAATGTTAAATTCTTCTTCATTAATGGATTCTTTCATTGTTTGAGTTAGTTCTCTGGAATTTTCCATTTATACTATTATATTATTTGCAAATAAAGATAGTTATAGTTATTCTTTACCCATTCTTATTCCCCTAATTTATTTGTCTTGCTTAATTTTATTAGCTAATATTTCCAGTACAATGTTAAAAGGTAACTGGGAGAATGAGCATCCTTGTCTTGTTCCTGTTTATTGGAAATGCCTCTATGTCTTTCAATTACATGATACTACTTGTTGTAATACTAATACACATATGTTATCATGTTAAACATACTATATTATGTTAAATATTTCTCATGTTCTATTTTCTTGAGTAAAGTTTTATCATAAATGGGTGTTGAGTTTTGTCAAAAGTTTAAAAATATCTGTGAAGATAACTATGTAACTTTTTTATATCTATTAATATGACATATCATGTTAATGGATTAACTAATATTAAACCAGTATTGTATTCCTGCAATACATTCTACTTGGTCATAGTGCATTGTTTGCTTTATGTGGTGTTGGAATCTGTTTGCAAATTTTTTAGTAAGTTTTAATTGACAATGATGAGTAATATTGCTCTGTAATTATTCCTTGTTTGTACTGTATTTGGTATAGTGTCCTGTTTTTTAGTTTGGTTATTTGCTGCCAGGTTTATCAATTATTTTCAGTGTCCTTTAAAGTCCATCTATTAGCTATACAAAAACAAGATTATTCTATTTTCCTCCTCCCCTTATTCTCCCCTATCTCTTTGTACTTGCATTATTTTACTTTATCACAATATGTAACATTTGTACATTTGTTTTCCACCTTCATCCCATCTTTGTTTTAGTTATATATACATTCTTGTATTTTATAGTGTTCACCAC
>NW_007741998.1:10932-14353 GCF_000696425.1 Galeopterus variegatus
TGAATGAATTTTTTTTTTTTTTTTTGTGATGGATAAGGGGATCGCAACCCTTGGCTTGGTGCTGTTTGCACCATGCTCAGCCAGTGAGCGCATCAGCCATCCTCATACAGGATCTGAACCCACAGCCTCTGCACTACCAGCACCACACTCTCCTGAGTGAGCCATGGGGCCAGCCCTAGTGTCCTGTTTTTTAATTTTGTTATTTGCTACCAGGTTTTTCAATAATTATCAGTGTCCTTTAAAATACATCTATTAGCTATAGAAAAACAAGATTATTTTCCTCCTCCCCTTATACTCCCCAATCTCTTTTTATTTGCATTATTTTACTTTATCACAATATGTAACATTTGTACATTTGTTTTCCACCTTCATCCCATCTTTGTTTTAGTTATATATACATTCATGTAATTTATAATGTTCACCACCTGTCTTTTTCCAAGTCATCTCTTCGTTGGTTGATGTTTATTAGTTAGTAGATTCCTCATGAAGGGCAGATGAATAAGTTATTCTGTGCCTAACATTGTTTTCACATTGCCCTCAACTTTGAATGACTGCTTAGCTGAAAATAAAATCACTGGTCTACACTTTCTTTCACTGAATTTTTTGAAAAATGTTGATTTGTTGTTGCTTTGCTTTGTATGTTGGTTTAAAAATGTCTGATGCCTAGTCTCATTCATTTGCCTTTGTCAAGCATTTGATCTTTTGGCTGAAAGCTTGATAATTTTATATTTATACTTGAAATATATTACTTTTACTAAGATATGTCTCAGAGTTGACTTTCCAAAATATTTCAGAAATTAGATTTTTAAATTTTATGTTTATAAAATTAACATAACCTTGACATCAATTCAAAATAAAGATACTAACTAAAAATATACAGACAGCATTTATAAATAGAGATGTAAATAATAGAAGCAAGTACATGTCATAATGTAAAAGTATATTTGCTTGTAATATAAAAATACTTTAATACCACAAAACTTTTGGGGCGAGCCCGTGGTGCACTCGGGAGAGTGAAGCGTTGGAAGCGCAGCAGCGCTCCCGCTGCAGGTTCGGATCGTATATAGGGATGGCCGGTGCGCTCACTGGCTGAGCGCGGTACGGCCGGTCTCAAAAAGGAAAAAAAAAAAAAAAAAAACACAAAACTTTTTATTGTAATTTACCACATTAAGAAATTAATGAGAGGGGAAATCATCCAATAAATTTAGAAATGCATTAAATGAAATTTAACAGTAATTAAGAAAAACATCTTAGTAAAGTAATAATTGAAAGAAACTTTAAAAAACAAAAAAAAAGAAACGAATCACAACTATTCTAGGGATATCATATTTAATGGTAAAAATTTGGCTGAATTCCCTTAAAGTTAGAGAAAAAACGAGTATGCACATTTTTTTTCAGCGTCACCATTTTAACCATTACTACTCAGCATTTTCTGGGTTTACTAGCTGATGTAATAATCTAAGAAAAAGAAAAAATGATTATGTGAAAAAAGCCTTGTTTCGTTTATTGGAAACAAACCAGAGTTGTATCTTGATTTTTTTTAATTGAAAGATAATTGATTATATATATTTGTGGGGTTCAGAATTGAATTTTAATACATGTATACAATATATGGTGATCAAATCAGGATAATTAGTATATTCATGTTTACAAAATGTAATCAATCTTGACTCAACTAATTTCTCTCTACCCCCCTCTCTCTCCCCCTTTCCCACTTCTAATAACCACAGTTCAGTTCTTTTTTTCAATGTATTATTGTGATTGTTTCTTTCTTTCTTTTATTTCTTTTTTAAAAATTTTAGCTCCCACTTAGGAGTGAGGACATGCAGAATTTCTTTTTCTGTGCCTGGCTTATTTCACTTAATATAATATTCTCTAAGTTCATCCATGCTTCTGCGAATGACAAGATTTCAGTCTTTTTATGGCAGAGAACTATTCCTTTGAGTAAATATGCCACATTTTCCTTATCCAGTCATCTGTCAATGGACATTAAGGTTGATTCCAACTCTTGGCTATTGTAATAGAGCTGCAATAAACAGGGGAGTGCAGTTATCAATTCGATGTGACGATTTCCATTCCTTTGTGTATATTCACAGCAGTGAGATTGCTGCATTGTATGGCAGTTCTAAGTGTAGTTGGTTGAGAAACCTCCATACTCTTTTTCATAATGGCTGCACTAATGTACAGTCCCACGAACAGTGTAGGAGCTCCCCTTTCTCCACATCCTCACCGGCACTTGTTATTCTATTTTTGATAATAGCCTGTCTGACTGAGGAGAGATGATATCTCATGTGGTTTTGATGTGCATTGCCCTGATGCTGAGTGATGCTGAGCATTTTTTCATGTGTTTATTGGTCATTTGTATAACTTTACAAAAGAAATATTTATTCAGCTCCCTTGCCCATTTTTCATTGGTTACTTGCTTTCTTACTGTTGAGTTATTCAAGTTATTTCTACATTCTGGATATTAATCCCTTGTGGAATGCATAGTTTGCAAATATTTTCTCCCATTCTGTTGGTTGTCTTTTTGCTCTGTTAATTGTTTGTTTTGCAGTGCAGAAGTTTCTGAGGTTGATATAATCCTTTATTTATTTTTCCTTTGTTGTCTGTGCTTTTGAGGTTATATTCATAAAGTCTTTGCCCAGTCTTATATCTTGTATCCTAATTTTAAAAATCAACAGCAGCTTTGAGAACTTTCAAAAAATGTTTTCTACATTAGAATTTTTTTAATACTAAATATAAATTTTCCCTGTATTTATTAAACAACAAAGATGGGAGATAAATGGTAAATATAAATACATTGATATAGATTTACAATGTACACAAAAGATAATAAATATTTAATGAACTAACATTATTTACTGTGAAAAAGGGAAAATTAGAATCCAAGGATTATAACAAGCCTAGAGATTAAAGATACTTTATAGATGTTAGGTCTATATATATATAGGTCCAGTTGGCTAACAATTATCTCTTTAAAGTGAATGAAAGAAAAGTCCAAGGGAGGATATGTAGTATTTACATTACAGGGCAGGCAATAGTCTAGTTCAATCTCAATGAAATCTGGCATTTTTTATTTAATTAGATAATCAAAACTCTGTTTAGTTTCAATTTCTTTAGAACTGTATCTCGTAACACTGTATCTGATTGAACCAAATATTCACAGAGTCANTCAGCATTTTCTGGGTTTACTAGCTGATGTAATAATCTAAGAAAAAGAAAAAATGATTATGCAAAAAAAAGCCTTGCTTTGTTTATTGGAAACAAACCAGAGTTGTATCTTGATTTTTTTTAATTGAAAGATAATTGATTGTATATATTTCTGGGGCATACAATTGAATTTTAATACATATATACAACATATGGTGATCAAATCAGGATAATTAGTATACTCATGTTTACAAAATGTAATCAATCTTTG
>NW_007741998.1:17948-18534 GCF_000696425.1 Galeopterus variegatus
ACTGGCTGAGCGAGGGGCGGGCGCAGCGCCGAGGGTTGCGATCCCGTTGCTGGTCCCGGTCTGGTGCAGGTGCGACACTGAGGGTTGCGGTCCGTTGCCGGACACAAAAAAAGACAAAAAAAAAAAAAAAATAGTATGCAGCTGTAAGAAGGAATAATTTACTAATATGCCACAATGTGAATAAACCTCTAAGACATGATAAGTAAATGAAATTAGACACAGAAGACCACACTTTTTATGATTATGTGTAGAAGAAATAGATAAATGCAGGAAGTAGATTATTGGGTGCCTGGCGTTATGGGGGAGAACAGGGACTGAGTCAAAATAGGTGGCAGAAATGTTCCAAAATTAGATTGTGGAGAAAGTCGTGACAGGAAAGAATATATTAACCAAAGTAAGACACTCTAGTGAGGTGTGCACCTGAAATCTTGAACAATGGAATAGGCATACCTTGTTCTAAGACAAAAAATACTGAATATGAGGGTACTTCAAAAAGTTCATAGAAAAATGGAATTAAAAGGCAAAGAAATCTTTCCATGAACTGTTTGAAGACCCCTAGTATAAAGAGGATGGTTACTATTTTTAA
>NW_007741998.1:19534-20253 GCF_000696425.1 Galeopterus variegatus
GGTATATTCCCAGCAGTGGGATAGGTGGGTCATATAATACAACAAAACGTTCTCAAATTAAGTTAAACAAACAAAAATGTGAAAATAGCCAGAAATAATCTGAACATGAAAAGAGTAGGAAAATAACCATACGAGGTATTTAAAAGTATTTTAAAGCTTCAGGTATTTAAAAGCTTTGGTACTAACAAACATATATTAATGAAATCTGGGTATATATTAAGATATGTATTTGATTTTCAAAATATGAAACCAAAGGTTAGAAAGAAGCCAAAACATACTTAATATTTAAACTATAAACCAGTAGTATGTTCTTAGCTTCTATTTTTAAGAGTGAGAAAGATTCACAAAGACTGAAAAGTTTTTCTGTTCTCCTTTATTTTTATTCTCATTCTCAAAGTTAGAAAACCTCAAAACAAACTTGAAAACAAAATACTTTCAGAATGTGAAGTGAAGTTGCATAAAAATATGACTCTATGTAGTTCTTTTCGGTGGACAGTTCAATTTCTGGAGAGAGAAGAGTTCACATATTAGCTCTGCTGCCGTTTAACTGAATAGAGAGTGAAGTAAAATTTGTTTCTTAGTGTTTTTATGTGGTACTTTTCTTAACATGAAATAATGAAATGTATTTGTATTTCTCTCTGAAAACTAAAACAACTGAATAAGACAGATTTGTTATGTGACCCTTCATTTTTGTGTGTGATGTGTCACTGGCCCTGATG
>NW_007741998.1:20332-20901 GCF_000696425.1 Galeopterus variegatus
TGAAATAATGAAATGTATTTGTATTTCTCTCTGAAAACTAAAACAACTGAATAAGACAGATATGTCATGTGACCCTTCATTTTTGTGTGTGATGTGTCACTGGCCCTGATGAGAAAGAGATCCTCAAGTTTGCTTTAATCTGACTTCCAGGTAGGCTGTATTGAGGGTTCTGGAGCCTTATTACCTGTGTTATGTGCCTTATTACCTATGTGCCATGGAGTGTGTAGGTGCCTGTGGCAGTGCAGTTCTGAATGTTTTCTAAATAGAATTTTAACTGCCCTGGGCTGTTCTTCCTAAGATAATCAATCAAGCTTCTTTAGAACATCCTCCAAGGATTGACCTCAGGAGTTTATGTTGTTTCCATCACAGGAAAAATTCCATCTACTCCTCTCCTCTGACTGACCTTATAAGACCTTCCTACCATGATTATTTTACATTTTCTAGGAAGCCAGCTTTATAAATGCCAGGCCTAATGATCTTTCTCTCTCCTTTTCCTAAACAGTATTTGTTATACACTGAATCATAACAATCATTTCCTATTTGTTTTCTGTTAGTATATTTTATCTTTC
>NW_007741998.1:22678-23251 GCF_000696425.1 Galeopterus variegatus
TGCAGGGATTAGAAGCAATCACATACATGTAGATGGATGACACAGAGAAACAGGAATTTCAGTGGACATTTTGCTTGTCTTGGATCTTAACTGCAAAGTGCCACCTTGCTGATGATTTTCATTGCTACTGAAAGAAGACAGATGGAAAGTCATTTTTGAGAGTAGGTTACAATGTGCAATGTTCCAGCTTCCCACCTCTCTACTTAGGAGTCCTCTACTTTCTGCACGGAGCCCTTTCTCTTTCCATCTTAAATCTTCCCAATTACTCGGTGTCCCATGGTGACCTGCATTCCAGTGTCCCCTGCACGTCTCTGGTGGTGCAGTCAGTGAGGTTGCACTTACTTGTGGCCTCCCAGCCTCCGCAAAGCTGCCTTCATCTCTTTGTTGCGGAGTGTGTAGATGATGGGGTTAAGCAAGGGAGTGATGACCATGTAGAAGACAGCCACCACCCCATCCAGGGGTTCCTCTGAGCCAGGCCGCAGGTAGATGAAGGTGCAGGACACATAGTAAACGATGACAATGGTGAGGTGGGCAGCGCAGGTGGAGAAGGCGTTGTGGCGCCCATCCACTGAC
>NW_007741999.1:0-20875 GCF_000696425.1 Galeopterus variegatus
ATGATCACCCCAGGAATTGCAGAAAAAAGCATTTGTTAAAACTTAACATTCATATAAGACACAAATTCTCAGAAAATTAGGAATAGAAGAACCCAATCTGATGAAGAGTAATGACGAAAAATCTACTACTGTTATTTACGTGTAATGGTGAAAGTCTGATGCTTTTCACCTAATATTGGGAACAAGACAAGGAAAAATTCTCAGAAAATTAGGAATAGAAGAACCCAATCTGATGAAGAGTAATGACGAAAAATCTACTACTATTATTTACGTGTAATGGTGAAAGTCTGATGCTTTTCACCTAATATTGGGAACAAGACAAGGATGTCCACTGTCACCATTGGTGTTCATCATTGTATTAGAAGTCCTAGCAGTAAGGTAAGAAAAAGAAATAAAAATGTAAAGTTCGAAAAGGAGGAAATCCGAGGGTACTTCAAAAAGTTTGTGGAAAGATTCCTATTATCTTTTTATTTTTATTTTTTTGTCTTTTTCCGTGTCCGGCAACGGATCGCAACCCTCAGTGTCGCCCCCGTACCAGACCGGGACCGGCAACGGGATCGCAACCCTCGGTGCTGCTCCCGCACCTCGCTCAGCCAGTGAGCAGGAACTGGTCTGTATGTGGGATCCGAACCCTCGGCAGGAGCGCCGCCGCGCTTCCCAAGCGGCGCACTATAGCAGTGCGCCACCGGGCCGGCCCTCCTATTATCTTTTAATTCTGTTTTCCCAAGACCTTTTTCACGAAGTACCCTCGTGAAACTCTTTTTACAGAAGACATGGTTGTGTATGTAGGAAATCCTAAGTAATCAACAACAACAATAACAAAAAAAACCTCTACTAGAATTAATAAGTGAATTAAAGTCACAGAATTCAAGGTCAGTATTCAAAATTCAATTATATGACTACATGTTAGCAACAAACAATTGCAGAATGAAATTTTAAAACATAGCTTTGAAAAAACTAAAATAATTAGCCATAAATTTAACAGCATGTGAGACCTCTATTACAAGTACAAAACATTGTTGAGAAAAATTAAAGACCTAATCAAAGGAGAGGTAAACCCCCCATGTTCACAGATTTAAAGCTTAAGTATTATTTACATGCTGTTTCTTTCAAGTTGATTTATAGTTTCAGCAGATAAGTAGAATAGAGGAAAATTTGGAAATAGAAAGTATCCATGGTAAAGACAAGATTTCAGATTTTTAAGGAAAAGAGCAAATGTTTAGTTAATCTTGTTTGGACAACTGCTCGACTGTTGGCCACTAAGAGAAGGAGGGAGGATTTTTACTTCACTTCTTTTACCAAGATAGAAAAATTAACTCTTTCTTTAGAAAAATACGTAGAAATACTAGAATTTACAGGAATACTTTTTGTAATCCTCATTTGGGACGAAAGTGTTTCTTGGCATAACTCAAAAACTAAAAATGATAAGGAAATAATGGATTTATGTAAGGTTTTTAAGCATTTGGCAAAAAAAATAATTTGAGAAAAACATTTTTATCATATGACAAAAAATTGGTTTTCCAAATTGGTAAGGGGAAAACGTCTGGCTAGGAATAGAAGCAGTGGACTTAAATAGGCAAATTACATTTTCAAAGGAACATAAAATGGATAGTACAAAGAAATTATCATTAGTGTAACCTGAAAATTGAAAATAAAAATAAGAATGAATTTCCTTTTGTCTGCCAGATTGACAAGGATTTTTTAAAAAATGAAAAAAGATCGACTGTATCCAGTATTTATGACAGTATATGAGAACAGGTACACTCAAACGCTGAAAGTATAAATTGCTGGTATTCTGGAAATATGTACCAAGGTCACAATTGTGAATACACTTTGATCCAGGAATTCTACTCATAAGACTATAAACCAAGGATACAATTGGCCAGGATAAAATTATATATGTATAAGAATAGACTTGTGAGCATCATTTATAGTAATGAAAAATGGAAATGAACCTGTACTTGTTCACTGGATTCAATCAATTATGATATATCCGTGTAATGAAATACCATGCTGTCTTCAAAAAAGATAATGTAGTATATATGAATGACGTTTTTTTGTTAATGAAACAGAGCAGCTCACAAGAATAGCATTTAATCCCATTATAAAAAATTATATATACATATATTCAAAGGAAAATGTCTGTTTTAGGCTTAAAAACAGTGTGATCTGTTTCCCATATAGCCTTGTAGCTGGCCAGCAACTACATCATGTTGATATCTGCAATTAAGTAGTCTTACTTTGCTGTTTTCTGGTAGTAGATAGAATGCTCTGAAATGAGCAGCTTTTAAATATACATGTTGATAATGCCTTGTTCTTCTTTTACAGTCCTCCTCCCAGTCCATCAGGAACACTGACTGTTACTTCTGGGCATGCCCAATACCAATCTGTCCCAGTCTATGAGATGAAGTTTCCAGATCTATGTGTGTACTGAGGTGCTCATGAAGACCTCAGCATAGGATTTTAAGGCCTAAACATTAAGTCCAAGCTAAGTTTTCAGGGTTTACTTCATGCATATTAACATACTTCTTGATAATAATGATGGGACTTATCTTTAACCAAATGCTTGGCATACCATATTAGAAGGTTTGGAGCTATATGTGATTTAGGGTACTATGGAAGATAGATTTATGCCATATTAATTTGTTATAGGTTCCTGATGGCTTTTAAAATTGAATGTGTATTGGTCTCACATTATTCCATTGCCGAATAGTATATTTTAAACTTTTCATAAACATGTACTTTTTTTAAAAAATAAGCCTTCAGAGGGTTGAAAATATATAACATGTCTGCTGTATTTTTTAAACGTCTACACAGCTGCTTAGAAATAGAACTGCTTTTGGTTTTGGTTATCTGCAAAAGCAAATACATACAAATATATTCCTAATCCTGCGGCTGCAAAACTGTTTTGTGGCTTTTCAGCCTCATGCTTTAGATAAGTTGTGATAAGCATCCCTCTACTTGTTTACTGTAATAATATGTGATTTTTGGTTATCTGCAAAAGCAAATACATACAAATATATTCCTAATCCTGCGGCTGCAAAACTGTTTTGTGGCTTTTCAACCTCATGCTTTAGATAAGTTGTGATAAGCATCCCTCTACTTGTTTACTGTAATAATATGTGATAAGCATTCCTCAACTTGTTTATGGTAATAAGACATCTATTGAATAGTATTCCTAGAATATGACCCTAAAAATCGCCATACTTTAAAGCGTCTAGTTCTTGTAATACTGTGTTTTCTGCTGAGAGTTTGACCATTCTACTTGAGAGGCTTAGAGCTTACTCTTGGAGTACCGAACTGTGCAATATTTTTTTACATCATACGATGTATTAGTTTACAGGCTATGCTTTGAAATTATAGTAGTATTTTTCTGTGGCTCCATTAATTAAATGAAATATATATTTAGTATAGAAAAAAAAAGACATTTAAAACAGCTACTAGTTCACCTGTGAGGAGTTTATACATTTCTATTTCTATTAAAAGCACATTACTTTACATTTTTATGTTGTGCATTGTTTTAAATCTTCACAGTCTAAGAACTCCCCAAATGGACTTTTAATTTGTAAGATTTGAACCATAACTTGTATGCATCTCTGTTTAAGGTTAGTTATATTACATTTTGAAAAGAGTGCCTATCTTTTAGCAATCAAGTGTGCTAAGGCTTTTCAATTTAAGCTTCTTTTAAAGTCAGCTACCAGACTCACAGGTGCACTTTCACATGCATTCACAGACCTGTAAAATTATGTACATTTTAGTGAATTCTATCACATCGTAAAAATAAACAACTTTCTTTGCAATTCTTATAAAATTCTCTTAGGACGTTTTACAAAATCACCTGTTTATAGTTCCACTAACTTTTCAGATTCAGTTTCTTTTTACATAAAACAATACACATATCAAAAACTATAGCTCAAAAAACAATTTTTTGTTTTTGTTTGAAAAATTGCAGTGAAGAATAGGATGTTTTAACTTTGTGTTTATGGTTATTTGGGCACCTTTAGTAGAAACAGAAAAAAGTAAGGAAATGATAATAAAACAAGCATACTCAAAAATTTTTGAATATTTAAGCCAAAGTGCAACATCTTGAAAAAGAGTCTAGTCATTTAAACCTATAAAATGACTCAAAAGTATCCTGGGCTGTTTATTAGATGTAAATCAACAAGATCTTGCTTTCGGAGTGACCACTGGAAGACTAAATGGCCTCATTGCAGCTGTCACTGTAACTTTGCCTCTTGATCGGGTAAAATGCGTCACCTGTTAATAAGCCAAGTTTTATCGTTTTTTTATTTTCCTTTTTTCCTTCTGTATTTTTAAAAAAGAATATTAATTTTTACTGTGCATTTTTAAAAATCTAAGCAGGGGGACATGCAAAAACAATCATCATCCACTTGGATGTCATTTTATAGATTAACACTGTGTGCTTTTGTATGGAAAAATATATATAATTTAATAGTATAGGAAAAGAATATATATGTTCATTTGCACTCATTCAAAACAAACTTTGCTTTACAAGATTTCATGTTTCTCAATGATTAAAAAATGCATGTATTGCATGTAAAGGAAAACCATTGCAATTAATGTTTATCACACATTTCTCTTGGACATTTTATACTGTTGATTTTTGTTTTATTGTGATTTTGTTGTTCTTAATTCACAGTAGATAGACTTCTGTATATCCTGGATTACTGAACTGGTCTTATTGACAAGGATTCCCAAGAAATGGATCTTTTCTCTGACCCTTCCATGTCTGCAGGGGATTCTGTAGGGACTGGGTGTGCATACTGTGTTATAGCCAGTTCAGATATTGAAAGTTTAGGATTTGTTGAAGTTTACTGGTCTTATTGACAAGGATTCCCAAGAAATGGATCTTTTCTCTGACCCTTCCATGTCTGCAGGGGATTCTGTAGGGAATGGGTGTGCATACTGTGTTATAGCCAGTTCAGATATTGAAAGTTTAGGATTTGTTGAAGTTTACTGTATTGCTATATTTTTGTAGATATATAAAACTCTTAATAAATTGTTAATCATTCTCTTTTTGCCGTATTCAGTTGCTTGTATCATTCTTTTTTCTTGACACTGAACAGTTAACAATTAAATGTTTCTCCTATCTTGTGTTGTCTGTGATTGCTTGTATAGTGTTTAATTGTCATTGGAGTGTACCTGAATACAAACACGCACACACATAAATATTTCCTTAATATTTATGAACTCATTATCTTTTAGAATAATACTAATACAATTTACCAGCAATTAACTTCCCCTTCCTCAAAATGTTCCTCTTCTTTCCTGTCTGAGAAAAGAACTAATTTGTTTTATTCAAGTCCATATATGTATTAAATGTAATGAAGTAAGTTTTTTTTGAGATGTGAAAATTCACTGTGCAATTCATATGTAAGCAATAAAATAAAAATTGAATACTTGTGTATAAGTACATTTTTATAATAGCTATTACTACATCTATTGAATTAAATTTGTTCAATATTTGCTTTAGTTAAAATGAGCTGCTTTAGTAAAGATCAAGTTGCCAAGTAGATTTATTCCCATGTACATTAGACATATCAGAATGATAACTGCTTGTCATGACGAGATATAGCTAAGGTAAAGCTCATACATAGTGTGCTTATGAAAGCACAGTTGCTATCTCTGCATTAGTCTTATGACTATATTTTCAACCTTACCTTCTTCTTGCTCTATAAATTACATAAAGCCTCTCTCAAAAAAAAGAAAGAAAAGCTGCTCTATAGTACCCTATGCTTATTTTACTCCTTGGATAGCTGTGCATCCTAGCCCAATGAGTTCAGGGACCTCCTTTATTAGGCATTGTAGCATAGCAGCGAGGATCTTGGGCTCTCTGGTTCAGATTCAACCCCATCACTTCCTGGCTGAGTGGCCTTAGGCAAGTGACTGAACTCTTTATCTGTAAAATGATAACAGTAGGTTCTGCCCTCAGAGTTTAGCTATAAGGAATAAGTGAACCACTTAGAAGAGGTGTGTTGTGCTGTGCCTACATGACATGGAGTAAACATTCAGTAAATGTTTATTAATAATAATAATCCTTGAATTCACTATACTGATATGTAGAAACCTGGGCAGCTGTCACAGCTCTGTAGTCTTGGGCCAGTCATTCCATATTTCTGAATCTGTTTCCCTAGGTACAAAATGAACACTATGATATTCTCTCTCATATGCTTTCTTTCCAACCCTAACTTGCTGTGATCATGTTACCTGATAAATTATTGGTCTCAAGTACCAAGTTTGAATGAATGAAAAAGCAGAGCCAATGTGGAGCATCAAACTTTGCGTCTTCGTTTTACTGTATTCAGCCTTTACTTATGCTTTGCGTCAGAGGCAGACTGTTAGGAAGGCACTGCCTTAACCTAGGTTTCCTTGAAGCAGAACCTGAGACAAGCCCATGTGCAGTTATCACTTTGGGAATGATCCCAGGGAGCCCTAGTAAGGGACCAGGCAGTGAAATGGAAGGAGAAAAAGCTAATTAAGAGGATTCAGTTTTAAACTGGCCATCACTGTAGATGCCTGGACATCCATCCTACTGGATATTCTAAAGAGTCTCATGAAGTAATCTTAGAACTGTCCACCCAGGGGATGAAAGTGAGAGAAGCATTTATCCTTTGGCTTTTGTTCATGATCAAGGGTGGCCCTGTAGGCATTAAGTCCCCCACATTTCTGGGTTGTATGTTCTTTAGTGCTGAGCTGTTGACTCAAGGTGTTCCACCCATTGTTTTTAGAGAAGTCCTGTGTCAGCACACAGGAAGTATAGAAGAATAATCTTCTATAAGATAGTATTACCAGGGATCTGGAATGCCTGGATACTGCCTTTGTCCAGCCACCCAACCAGAGTGAGGTTCTTGAGAAGTTATTAATAAGAAACAAAAATAAGTGGAAATCAAATTACTACTTTACTCCAAGCTGCATGACTACCTGACATTGAAAGTTGTCTCCAAGGCTGTCTAGTCTAAACACCACTCTCCCAGATGGGACTCTATAGGACTGTGTGCCTACTTAATGCTTAGCACCCGAGCAGCTGGATGTTGCTGGTGAGATGGAGAGCAAGGGAGATAGAATCAAGAGTTTATTGATGGATTGGTTTGGGAAGATAAAAGGAAAAGTCAAGGATGAGTCCTAAGTTTTAGGCTAGACCAAGTTCAGTGATTGGCTGTTTCATTCACCAAGGTGGGAAGAGTTAGGAAGGCAAATACATAGTGGGAGAGGGTGCATTAGGCTAGAAGTCAAGGTGTTTGTTTTGGCCAGGTTAACTTCAGATGCCTAAAGACTTATCAAGTGAAGATTCAAGTAACTAGATATATGAGTTTGGAGTCATGGAAAAGGCCTGAGTTTGAGCTATAAATATGGCAGTCATCAGTAGATTGTAGAAAGAGAAGAGAATGCTGACAAAGGCTTTCTCCTTAGCAAAACTTTGGTTGGGCTCCTCTGAGCCACTTTTTGACTAGGCTTCAACCCTATGAGAACTGGAACTCTCAGCACAAACGATTTTGCCCACCCCCCACATTAAGACACTTGAACAAACACTAGCATACTTTCTAACAGCTCAAGGCCGCATCCTTAGGCTGATGATCCTAGCTCTCTTAAGTTCCTGTCTGGGAAAACTCACTTCTGCTTCCGAAAGAATTTAGTCTTTGTACCAGGTAAAACCTGAGTTTAAGCCCTTGGCCTCCTTTTCCTTAGAGCATTTACTTTAGAAAGATTGCAGTATAAATCCTTTCCCTGCTCCATTGAGATATAAATCTTCTACCTCCCAGAAATGTCTCCTCAAGGACCTGGGAGCCATCCCTTTGATATGCAAACATCCAGGGAGATATTTTGGTGGGCACTGGGCTCCAATTTGCAAAACTACCTACTGTCCTAAAAATATGAGAAGTTTGTTTCTGCTCCAGATAAGCACCAATTAACAAACCCAGATGGCCTAATCATATAGGCCAACTCCCTTAATGTCCTTCAGTACCTTTCCTTTAGTACACTGCAGCCAACAACTATCTGAAAGGGAAATTAAGAAAAAGTCCCGTTTACATTAGCAACAAAAAATAAAACACTTAGGAATTAAACAGAGATGAAAGACCTGTGTAATAAAAATTATAAGACATTGATAAAGGAAATTAAAAAGACACAAATGGAAATGGATTGGAAGAATTAATATTGTTAGAATATCCATATGATCCAAAGTGAGCTACAGATTCAGTGCAATCATTATCAAAATCCCAATGGCATTTTTTACAGAAACGAACTCCTAAAATTTGTATAGAACCACAAAAATCAACTAAAAATGTACTAAAGTCTTAAACATAAAACTTGACTGAAGGAAATGGTTAATGGACTTCTGTGGACAGCACCCAAGGACATGTTCACTTGGTGAACTCGCAAATGAGTTAGCCAAGAAATGTCAAGGATTGCAGACAATCCTTGGCAACGCTGGAAGTCGTGAGAACACTTTCTTGGGATGTTCCCAGGAGACACAATATAGATAACCAAGTGCTTCAGAAGGGAGGTAACGGCCTTCTGCTCTTGAGACTAGTATAGCAGAATTTATGCATTAATGCTTATCTTGCATGCACGAGCTTGCTAAATGTAATAAAAGCTGTAACAGCGGCTGGGTCGGTGCTACTTGCCTGAGAGAGCAGTAGCCCCCCACTCTTCACCTGCATCTCGTCTGCTGCCTCTTCCTTCGCATCTCCGATCATTTTAATCAACACTTGACCCTATAAAACTACTAGAAAACATAGGGGAAAACCTTCTTGACATTGGTCTTGGCAATAATTTTTTGGGTGTAATCCCAAAAGCACAGGCAACAAAAGCAAAAATAAGTGGAACCACGTCAAACTAAAAAGCTTCTGCAAAGCAAAGGAAACAACAGAGTGAAAGGCAACCTATAATGGTAGAAAATATTTGCAAACCGAATATTCAATAAGGGGTTAATATCCAAAATGCGTAAGGAACTCCTACGACTCAATACCAAAAATACAGATAACCCAATTAAAAAATAGGCAAGGGACCTAAACAGACACTTCCCAAAAGAAAAAATTTAGATGGCCAACATGCCCATGAAAAGTTGCTCAACATCTTTAATCATCAGGGAAATGCAAATCAAAACCACAGTGAGACATACCTTACACCTGTTAGGAAGGCTGTTATTGAAAAGACAAAAGAAAAGTGTTGACAAGGGTGTAAAGAAAGATGACCCCTACTACACACTGTTGGAAATCAGTATAGAAATTTCTCAAAAAATTAAAAATAGGGGCCGGCCCGTGGCTCACTCGGTAGAGTGCGGTGCTGATAACACCAAGGCCATGGGTTCGGATCCCATATAGGGATGGCCGGTTTGCTCACTGGGTGAGCGTGGTGCTGACAACACCAAGTCAAGGGTTAAGATCCCCTTACCGGTCATCTTTTAAAAAAAAAAAAAAAAAAAAAAAAAAATTAAAAATAGAACTATGTAATTTAGCACTCTCACTTCTGAGTATATGCACAAAGGAATTAAAACAGTATCTCAAAGGGATATCAGCACTCCATGTTCTTTGCAGCATTATTCACAATAGCCAAGATATGGAAACAAATGTCTTTTGACAGAAGAAAGAATAAAGAAAATGTGGCACATATATATGTAATGGAAAATTATTCAGCATTAAAAAAGAAGGAAATCCTGCCAATTATGACAACACTGATGGAGCTGGATGGCATTATGCTGAGTGATATAAGCCAGACACAGAAAGAAAAGGTACTACATGATCTTATATATGAAGTCTAAAACAGTCAGACTCGGGCCGGCCCGGTGGCGCACTGCTATAGTGCGCCACTTGGGAGCGTGGTGGTGCTCCCGCCGAGGGTTCGGATCCCACATACAGACCGGTTCCCGCTCACTGGTTGAGCGAGGCATGGGAGCAACACCGAGGGTTGCGATCCCGTTGCCGGTCCCGGTCCGGTACGGGGGCGACACTGAGGGTTGCGATCCGTTGCCGGACACGGAAAAAGACAAAAAGGAAAAAAATAAAAATAAAACAGTCAGACTCATAGCAGCAGACAGTAGGATGCTGCCAAGGGCTGGAAGGAGGAAAGAATGGAGTGATGTTGCTTGAAGGGTATGTAGTTTCGGTCACACAAGACAGTAAAGTTTTGGAGATCTAATATACAGCATGGGGATGATAATTTAAAATATTGTATATTGGGGGGAAGAAAAGGCCCTGCCATTCGTTTAGGCAGAGTTGAGCTCAGGTTGCACTGAGGTCTCTCTCCCACTGCAGTAGTACTGAATAAAACCTGTCTTGCCATTTTTACAAGTGTCTAGGGCAAAATTTTTCTTTAGCAACGTCTAGGACTGAATCCTAAGGTATACAACATTTAGAGGGCAGCTAAAGAAGGAGAAATAAGCGAAGGTAACTGAGGATGAGTAACCAAAAAGGAGGACGAAAACTAGGGGAGTGAGTGGTCATTGTGGATAAGAGAAAAATATTCAAGAAAGAAGAAGTGGTTAGCTGTAGAATAATGCGGGAAGATTAAAATGAGAGCAAGCATGGGACCAGTGGTTTAAGCAACATGGAGATCATTTGGGACTTTGACTGGAGCAGTTTTTGTTAAGTGATGGTGTCTGTTAGAAAGGGGGACAGGGAGTGTATGTAGCCAGTTTTTTGAGAAGTCTTGAGAGGATGAATGATGAAATGGGGTAATATATGGAGCAGAATGTAGAGTCAAAGGCAGATGTACTTATTGTCCTGCGTGATAAAGATAATGTCTCCTTGTGGGATAAAGGTCAGGCAGGCTTACAGTCCAGTACAAATTGTCCAGGTTCCCTAAATCCAGGGTTCTCCTGTGTAATAAAAAACTGCTGCATGTGTAGGTATCTCCTGGCCCTCTCTTCATTGCCTTCAGGGCTTGGGGAAGCAACGTAAATGCTGACTCTCAGGTTACTGCTATTGCTGTAAGTAATAAAGTCCTTTGTCTCTGACCAGGAGTCTCATGTCTTCTGCCAGCATCCATGAAATTCAGACTAACTTGTTACGTTAAAAATAAGGTAAAATCTCAGAACTCATGGTTTTTGACGGTCATCCACTGAGAGTGAGGGGGAAGTGTGAGAGGTTTGAGAAGGGAAGAGGAGATACAAAACAATTGTCTTGGAGAGCAGAAAAGTCAACTTATTAAGAAAAGGTTGAACATCTGCTTGAGTTTTTGTGGCCATGGGTATTAAGTGAAATGGGTCAGCTCAGTTGCATTTTTTCCTCCAGCAACATTCAGCCGCCTCAGGTGAAGACGTAGCGAAGGCAGATGGTCGCCATGGTGTGGCTGGTCTAGCACAGTGACTGCCATGGGGAGTGGACCCCTAGTACATTTCTGCTTGATTGAAGGGAAGGAGGAGCCGGCCTGCAAGCTCTGGCCCTTGCAGTTTTAGTGCATGTTGGCTGATTGCCAACTGTCAGCACCTGCGTTTCTTAAAGGCTTTTTTTCTGGACACTGGAGCCCACTTTGCCACCACTGTGCAGTAGGGCAGCAGGAAATATCACCCTTCCCAAGAGTAATGGCTGATGGAAGTTGATCTCTGTGGGTGCGTGTTCTCCTGTGGCTCCCAGAGTCCTCTGGTGGGATGTGCTCTAGTCACCCACAGTCGTAAGTGGCTTGATAACACACCCTAATTGGCTGCCTTTTCTGTCCTGTCTCGTTTCTCCACTCTCCTCACAGTGTTTCTTAATGAAATGCTATCATTTCGAACAACATGGATGAACCTGGAGAAACTTGTGTTGAGTGAAATAAGCAAAGCACAGAGGAATAAATACTGCATGTGCTCCCTCATATGTGGGAGCTAAGAGAGAAAGAAGGAAGGAAAGAAAGACTACAATAGTGCATTGGTCTTTCAGAGGAAGAGAACGTTCCTTGGGCTACAAAGTGGAGTTGGGGGGGGGAGGGGAAGGGAAGTTGGGGATAATTGGGTGGGTAACATGGGATACAAATGCAATTTCTGGTAATGAGTATGCTGTCAGTATGAAGCTGGCCCTCACATCATGAGCACAAGGGGTGACAATTAGCTTTGTATCTCATAAATATTCATAATAAAAAAGTGTAAATACAAAACCAAAACATTAAAATTCTTAGAAGAGAAAAAAATTAAAAAAATAAAAAAATAAAAATAAAAACACACAGAAAGAAATAGAGAAATAATACACTTCTAAGAAGATGCCCATTCTCGACAGCAGGCTCCCACCTTTCTTTTTATTGGTTCACCCCTTGCTCTCACTGCCCCAGACCCTAAGTCTCCACTGAAACAAAGAACACACCTGTCCCTTAAAATAATGTCTCAATTCTAAACTAGTCTCTCATTTCATCCTCCCTAATAGCATGTGGTTAATTAGGGACTTGAATTGAAATTTGAGGCAGGTACAGCGATACCTTAATAGCCAGAGAGGCCTACTATTTTTTTTTTTTCTGAACTTTATCAAAATTAACATAGAACAATCTACTAAGTGCCAATTTTCTTACAGAGAGAAACCACCAACTCAAATTAGTTTTATAGCAGGTGTATTTTATAGAAAATAATAAAGAAGACTTCATTATTATCTACACTTACTTTCCCTGGTACCACTCTAATAACAGGATTGGATTAGAGCACTGGTTATAAATCAGAGATTCTCAGGTTCAATTACTGGCTCTATGCTTTATGTCATCATGAAAAGGAGCAAGTTATTTTACTTTTCTGAACAGTTTTTCCTAATTTACTTCAAGAAGTAATCATAACTGTAAACTACCTTAAAAGGTTCCTGAAGTTATTAAAAAGGGAAATAAATTATGTAAATTATTTAGATCATTATTTAGCAATTGCTAGTTGCTCAAGGAAGGGGTGGATCTTTTTCCTAAATAACGTAATATTATTATATAATAAATTATTTTTGAAACAGAAATAAAATTATAGACTATATGTATATATATTTACTAAAAAAGGTTTGTTTGTTAAACTGCATTTATAGCTACTTATAAGCATTTGGCAGAACCAGGAGAAACAATAAAAACTATGGTAAAACAAGACTGTGTCTAATAGAAGTAGCATCTAAAAACAGTTATAGGCCAGTTATAAATACATGTCTCGCACTTGTGCAGAGTCGTAGGTCATTAAATATGTATTGAATTTATTTGACATTTTAAGAAGTGGTGAAAGTTTGCAGCAGAACATTTAAAAAACAAATTGCATCAACGACTGGGGACCAAAGAGGTTAAGGCAGAGGAGGAGCAGAACTATAGGGTGTGCTGGCCATTTTCTCTGGGAATCTTTCTTCCATGTTTAGCCTGGTCCCCAAGGGACCAAGTGACCTCCCCAGAAATCTTCTGGCTCTTCTCAGGCCCCCTGAGTGGGGCAGAGCCTCCTCGCTGTTCTCCTCAGAGCTGGAGCCAAGGGGAGAGGCTGCGGGCCCTGCACGCACGCTGTCCTCGCACGACAGCTGCTTGCCCTGGCACTCCTGTTGCCCTGGTGACTTGAGGCTTTGGTTAAAGAAGGCCAAGGCCATGCACTCGGCCACCGTCTGGTCACAGGCACACAGCAGCCTCTCGCACAGGCTCTGCCCCATACCTGGGAGGGCAAGAGCAAAGAAGCGGACATGAGGCCTGGCGCGATGGCACAGGAAGGCCTCTGTGGCCATCTGACTGCCCTTCAGCCCTTCTCCTTCCACCTGCATCTTCCAGGCCCCCTCTTGGCATGTGGCACATGCTCTGCTGATAATATTCCAACTTTCTTCTCCTGCTGGTAACGAGCCCTCTGCCAGCAATACTCTCAGCTTTCTCCTCCTGGTAAACTCATACTTGTCAGTCAAGACTAGCTTGACATCCCCTCCTCCAGAAAGCTCCCCTGCACTCCCAGGCTGCGTGAAGTGTCTTTCCTGTGGGCTCCCGTCGAATCCCACCCGCTGGTTCTTTCTATGGCAGCAGGTGATGTGTCAATTACACTGCACAGTAATAGTCTGTATATGTCTGCACTTTTCCCTCTTGCTGCACAGAGAAACTTGACAGCAGAGCCCATGTGTCCAAGCATCTAAATTAGTCTTCAACAAAGGTGAGGGATTTCAAAAAGGTCATGGAAAAATAGAATTAAAAGATAAGGACTGGCTGGTTAGCACACTTGGTAAGAGCATGGTGCTGATAACACTAAGGTCAAGGGTTTGGATCCCCATACCAACAAGCCACCAAAAAATAAAAATAAAAAAAGAATACAAATCCTTCCAAAAACTTTTTGAAGTAACTTGTAGTTCTCGAGTTACCTCTCGGGAAGTATTTGTCTGAATTGTTACTTCCTATTTTTCTGGTCCAGCATGTCCCGTTTGTCAAATGGAAACTCTTGTCTATCCTATTTCAATATTGCCAGATAAAATACAGAATAACCAGCTAAATTTGGGTTCCAGATAATATGTCTGTCCACTTGGGACATACTTATACTAACAGTATTTGCTATCTATCTGAAATTCAAATTTAACTGGGCATCATGTACCTTTATTGGCCTGATCTTGCAAACTGACCCTGTTTCTTTAATGTGTGAGTTGGGGGTGGTGTGGCTTGCACGCTTGTACAAGGCAAGATGAGAGGAGGTCCACGCTCTGTGCTGAGAGGGTGCGCAGGAGGAAGGAGATGGAAGCAGCAGTGCGGGGTCTCCCCAGACAAACACGAAGATGAGAACAAACCTTACAGGCCTCTGCGGAAATTCTAGGGGAAGCCCTTCCTTTTAAATTGCAAAGCATAAGGGGGATGCAGCCACTGGCAGGGATGAGGATGTAGATGGAGCCAGCTCTAAAGCAAGCCTCGACTTGCTGTCAGGGCGGATGCTTGCAGGGCCACCACGATAGGAGGCGTGGCACTGCAGGCCCACCTGCCCTTCAGCCAGAGCCACTCCCCTTTTTTTGTGGGATTCCTCAGAAGATCTTACTTCGGAAATGGGTTCTGCTTCTTAGAAAGAGAAAAATATACTTGGAAACCCTCTGGTATACTGAAGAACAGATCTAAGTCTGAGGCCATATGGTTTTACAGTTCACATCCCAATCCTACCACTTACCTCTACCTGTGTGATCTTGGGCCTTGGCTGCCACCTCTGTAAAATGGGGAGGATAACAGTGCTACCTCATGTGATGGTTGTGAGGATGAACTCTGTTGATACATATTGTAAAGCTACTGCTAAGGCTACAGGTAATGTCTGGAATCCTGTCAACAGCGCCAATTGTAGCACTCTTAATCCTGTTCATGATGCCAATTGTCTAGCAACACGACCATGCTAGTTGTTGGGCTCTTTTACCTGCCGGTAATCCTGCCCTGACTGAGTCAATTGTTGCACTAGGGCTGGGTCTTGAGCTCCCAGACCCCTCAAGCCCATTCACAGACTGGGTCACAAACCCTTCATACGCCACGCTGGGTCACCAGACCCCTTACACGCAGGTCTATGAGCTAGGTAACTAGCCAAAAGGTCCTTGGAGCCACAGGTTGGAAAGCATGGCTGCACAGGGCAGACGCCCGAGGCACTATCTCTCTTTCTCTGTCTCTCTTTCTCTGAAGAAGAACACAAGAATAGCAACAAAACTAAAAAGATATTTTGGTGCATAGGTTGGAAAGCGTAGCTGCACAGGGCAGACGCCCGAGGCACTATCTCTCTTTCTCTGTCTCTCTCTCTTTCTCTGAAGAAGAACACAAGAATAGCAACAAAACTAAAAAGATATTTTGGTGCACATGTGCACTAATTCCACACACACACACACACACACACAATTTGCTTACAATGAATGCTGAACCACACCCAACCGGACCCAAGGTGAGGGCCCTGACCAAATTATTCTATTTTCCCAACACATATCAAGAGCTTAGACCAGCACATAGTATGCGCTCCATAGGCATGGGCTGTTTATATTCTATACGGGTCTGCTCTTAACTACCCAGGCAACTCAACCTCTTGAACTTGAGTCTCCTTATCAGTGGAATAAGTGTAATAGAATGTGCCTCGATTGAAGACGTGTGTCAAATCATATTATAGATGAGGAAGTACCAGGGAAAACATCTATAAGCATGAGCTGCAGTCATGATGCTGACCTGAATGAAATAAAAACTCACTGTGCAGACCAGGAGCACTTACACTTGGGTGTATGATCCACACACACCACTGGCGATCGAGGAAGCCTCTTGAGCAGGCAGCCCAGCCTTCTCAACTGCTCTAGGCAGCAGTGATGGGAAAAACAGCACCTATGACCAAGACAAAGCCTTTACTGTCCAGAGCTCCCAGCTGTCCCAGGAACCCCCTTGAGGCCTGCTTCTCTCACACTCCCTGTAGTAGTGAGAGAAGCCAGTGCCGCTTTTCCTGTGCACATAGGGCTGACTCATACACCCACCAAAGCCCATCAACATGTATGGTTGTTCAGGTTGTGTACTGCACAAAGATGCCACATCTAGGGCAGCATCGATCACACTAGATGCGTCTTATTATTTAAAACTTTTTCTTATATTTCTATTATGACTATTGATGGCAAAGTTGTGTGATTTGCTTATTTATTACAACAATTTTCTAACAGATAGAAATAAAGAGTCTTGAGAAAGGGGTACCTTTTTTCTTTAGTTTATGCAAAAGTTCCATATGGGCTGCCAGCAATCCCATTCACTCCAGCCTTCTACACAGAACAGTTAATCCCATATCGATAGTGCACCCCCATTTGTCCCTAGCCTTAAAAGAGCAGAGTAACTATCCTGAGCATCAATAAAGAAGTGCATCTAGAAAAGTGTCCAGCATAGAGCAGGACCTCAGCACATACACGGGAATGAATCAATGTCTTGCTCTTTAGACCTGCCAACCTGGCCTGAGACAGCCTCACGATCTCCGGTAGCCTATCCCCCCAAGCCAGATGAACATCCTTAGCAAACTTGTGATGACTCCTGCCAATAGGGAGCTATAATTGCTCCCTAAATTCTCCCTTTTTGACTCTTCCCTGTACTTTAATAACTCGCACTCCATCTTGGAAATTACAGCCCAAGCAGGGATTAGCCACAGACTCTTGTGTTTTTTGTTAGCACTCGTTCTCAGCCAAATTTCAGCTTTATCAACCTTTCCCTGTTGCCAGCAATCAGAGGAACAAGCCTGCCTTGCATGCTACGCTATCTTGTTTGTGCACTTGATAGGGGTAGGTGGGGATGAATAGTTAATATAAAAGTTAAAATCAAAAGACTGTGAGTGAATCAGAAATCATATATGATCAAAATACACTTAAATCATTTAAATTGCACAAAATATTTTGGTTTTGAAATGCATCCTTGTAGAAGATGATATCATTTGACTAACTCTTCTCTAGTCAAGGGTTTCCTCCTGTGGCTTTGTTTTTCAATTTCTTTCCATGGATATCATCCCAAGGAAAGCCACACCATAACTTATTTGTCTGGTCACATTTCATGTTTTTGTGAAATACGGTCAGTGATCAGGAAACACCTTCAAAATCATCCCCACTTTCTTTCCATGGAGTTCGGCAGAACCCAGTGACTGCTGCTGCCTTGATTTCTATCTTTTGCCTTACATTACTGAGTGCTGTGGCCTCAGGAACCTGACACTAAACTGTTCTTTGTCTTGGAAAGCAGAGAGCATATTATTGGACCTCACAGTGTAAACATGCTTGTGATTCCATAGAGTGGCATAAACTTTGTTAGAAAAAAACTTCTTTAGGGTCCCCTAGTAGGAGGTAAGTTTTGAAGGTTGCATGTGCAGCAGAGCCCATGGTTTCCTTCAGTGAAAGCCTGTGGAGGTTGGATAATGGGGCCGGGGTGACTGTGTGGTAGAGACCTTCTCAGAAGGTGGGTGGGTAATACAGCCACCCAGATGACACCTGACCTGCAGGGGACATGCTCCATGTTTCTGCCATTATCATATCCTTTATATTAACTACAATAAGCTTGGTCTTTTTCTTTTCTTCGACTTCATCTACAGTCATTGATTTTGCTTTGGCAACCATAGCATCCGAGAAGGATTTACACCTTTTGAATGTAGAACTCTCAATCGGCTGTGGACTGGGGCAGTCCCCACGTGCAGTCAGTCTGTAAACCTTATCAACTCTGCTTTCACAGTATTCCTCAGACTCTAGTCTAGTCCTCCACAGTTTTCTCCATTTCTCCTACTGCATTTACTGTATTGGGCAGTATTTTTGCTTAATTGTCCACCTCTTTCACTCCGAGAGCTCCTATTGTGCACAAGCAGTTTTTCTTTGTTCTGCTCTGTTCAGGTTTAACCATTTTTATGTCTCTGCCACCTAGCATAGTGCCTGGCACAGAGAAAAAGCTTAAGAAATGTGGGGTGAATGCATATATAATTGAATGAATAAATTAATGAATTCATGAGGTCAGTGACAATTCATCTAAGAGTGGTAGATATAAAATTTAGCAGTTATACTTAGACGTTGTTGAGAAACTAATTTTGATGTGGCCTTCTGCAGGGCAAACTGAGGGGAGACCCAATTCTCATGAGGTCAGTGACAATTCATCTAAGAGTGGTAGATATAAAATTTAGCAGTTATACTTAGATGTTGTTGAGAAACTAATTTTGATGTGGCCTTCTGCAGGGCAAACTGAGGGGAGACCCAATTCGACATGTTGGTCTTTGCAATATAGGCAAACTTGGGGACATCTGAAGTGTCTTTGCAGATCGGCCCTCTCAGGGCAGCTGGGCAGTGTTCGTGGTAGTGCCGAAGGGGCTCTAGACTCTCAAATCAAAAGATCTGGATCTGTCTGGCTCTGCCACTTCCTAGATGAATGACCTCAGACAAGTCAGTCTCTGAGCCTCAGCTGCTCATCAGGAAAATGGGTCTACAATACCAAAGAGCTACACAGAGTGAGACAGTGAATGCAACAAGCTCTTTGTGAAGCCTAAAGTGATGTCCAGTGCAGAGGAGGGCTCTGAGATCTCACTGATACAGGTAGCATCAGCACCTCCAGCCTCCACCTTTCCCACCAATACCTGTCCAGGGCATCTCGTGGCTCGCCTCTTCCTTCCTGCCCACAGTAGCAGCCATAAGATTCAAATTCCTCCGGGCACCGGGACGTCCGACAAAAGAGCATCTCTCCAAGCTGCACCATCACCTGTGTGTTGTCCCCGCTCCCCAGGTGCAGGAAGGTGAATCTGTCACAGGCTGATTAGAAACAGGGACTCTCAGGAGAGCAAGGAATGTCAGGGTGGCATCCACAAAAGGAGAGCTATGTCCCAGGTGCTACGGGGACAACTCTGGGTCACCCGAGGAAACCCCATGTCCTGCACCTCAGTTTGCCATTCTTCTGGGAAAACTGTGCCACGCTCGGCCCCCTGTCTTGGACACCTCATCTTTCGAGGCAAGTCTTTTCTCGCCAGGTGTCTGATGCTCTGCTGGACTTCTTGCTAAATCTCCCTAAGGGATGAGGACATGTCAGGACAAAAGGTGTGCTCCAGGCCACGTTTTATTACTGAGTAGAGCCTAGCATCCTGGCTGTCTTTTTTTACTTTCTGGCTCCATCAGGTTAGCACACCTGGCCAGGCTTGCCTTTTGGGGCCCTTGGTTTTCTTTCTCTGCCTCTGTCTCTCTCTGTCTTCTCTCTCTCTCTCTCTCCCTTTCCTTCTCCCTTCCCCAACTCCTCCCCTTTCACATGCAGCTTTCTCCATAGGTCTGTACTGATATTAACAAAGTCCTCCTCTGGGTCCAGCTGGCTGCAGATCCTTGCAGGGGCAGGGCCTTTGGTAAGGCATCAGAGGAAAGAGAAACAAGGGGGAGGATTATGAAAATGCAAGTGTTTCATTCTTTCCAGTAAACCATGGTGTGGATGACGCCAGGCTCTTTCCTTCTAGGCCAGTAAGAGTGGGGAGAGCACTAGGGCAGGGGCTCAAAAGACCCTGGCACCTCTCCCAGGCTCAGCCTCACCGCAGCTGAGTGGATACAGGTACGTCATGCCCCCTCTCAGCCTCTATGTGTTCACCTAGCTAGGGGATGGGTAATATCTTCTAGTCCCACCAACTTACGAAGGTCACAATGGTATCAGGTGGCCTAAGGTGCTTTGTTACTATACTTGATCTTAGCCAAAAGGTCGAGAAGTGATAAGGTGCTTTGTTAACACCCTAGTCAAAGGGTGGCAAGGGTGGAGAGGACAGACACTTGTCAGGCTGCCTGCTTCTGCTTACCTTTTCCAGTTGACTCCTCAGGATCACTTTCAATGGACGACACTGCCAACTCCAAAGATTTAACGCCAGCAGGGATGAGGGTTACACCTTTAGCTGTGGCTACAATCTCTGCAGATTCTGAAAATGCACAATTTTATGGTTCAGATTCCAAAAATGGCTCAATGAGAGATTTGTAGGTAGACACATGGTCAAGGCCAAATGTAGACAGATACCTCAGAATGCCAAAGCATTAGGACAGTGTTCCTCAGACAGGGTTTGCAGACATCAAGGCAGCTTCTCAGGGATCCACAAATTGTACATGAGAATTTCCAAATTTTCCCTGATTACCTTAACACCTACAGGAGCCTATGCTGGATCATCTGGATGGCATCTCATGGGGGAGACCTGTGGCAGCCTCTCAGGCCTGTGTTTGTTTCGTGTTCTCTATTGTGCACCTGCCCAGTGAAGCCCCATCATGGTGCTCGCAGCATGTGGAGAAGTGGAGCGTGGTAGAGAAATTATGCCAACTTAATAATCATGTAGCCAAGCAAAACTCCTCCTCAAACCTCTCTATTTCCTTGCTCAAACAATGCAACCACTCTCATCATATTTAGAATTAAGCACAAGGTCTTCCCCGTGGCCTGCAAGGCTGCCCGTGATCTGGCCTTACCTCCTGGCCGTCTCCTCTCTTACCATCTCCCTAGCACTCTCTCTGGGTCTCCCTTTGCTCTGCGGTGTCAG
>NW_007741999.1:21986-23248 GCF_000696425.1 Galeopterus variegatus
CCGGCCAGTCCTATATAGGATCCGAACCTGTGGCGGGAGCGTCGCTGCGCTCCCAGCGCCGTACTCAACCGAGTGCGCCACGGGGCCGGCCCAAGGACACAGTTTTATAGTTAAAGAGATTTGAGTTTGAATGTTAGCTCAGCTACAAACTGGATGTATAACCTTGGGCAAATCACTTAGCCTCTCTAAATCTAAATTTCTCCACTTGTAGAATAATATTAATAGTACTTCTAGCTAAATGCCTAGCAGTTAGGAAAGAGTCAATAGCAGCCATTAGAACTGCTCAGTAATCTAGGATTCAAGACTCCCCAGGTAGAAGGTTCTGTAAGCAGACAGAGCTCCCCAAAAGCCCAGTGTCTGTTCTGCTAAGACTGAGCTTCCTGCCAGAAGCCCTCACCCCTTGAGAAAGAATTTTCTAGGTTATTGGTGCTAATCAAAGCCGAGATCCGTTCACTCCCTTTAGATGAGGGTATTTGTGTTAGTCACTCCTCTTGGACTGAACAACCCATTTGGAGAATAAATTCCTCTGATTCTTGCCCCTCTCATCTCCCATGCTGGGAAGGTCACAGTGTCTCAGAGCAGTCGGCCCACATCTCAAAACTGATCATATCTCACACTAATCATCACCTTGGCAAATTCAGTCGAGATTTGGGAATGTCATTTAAGTTTGGCCAAAAGGTCCCATAGTGAGGGGCCAGCCCAGCTCAGGTACTAAAAGCACCACCTTCAACTTTCATCAGAGGGGAGAAGGAAAAAAAAAATGAGATACCATTTTTTAAAATATTAAAATGGGTAGAGTTGTTTTTGTTTGCTTGTTTTTAAATAATAGTGCCCAGTATTGGCTACCAGAATACACGTATGAGTGTAACCTGGTTCAATTTTTCTCTGGGGCAATTTGGCAACATATTAAGGACCCTAAAATGATTGTGCCCTTTATCCATTAATTCAACTTCTAGGCATTTATCCTAACAAATTAATCAGAAGTGGATGGGCATAAAGAAAGTGCATATCTATTATTTATAATAAAATGTTAGAAATAATTGGCTAGGTAAATTATGTTTCCACACATATGGCCACTAAAAACCATGTAACAAAAATATTTAATGTCAGGGGAATACTGTCACATTGTATTAATTAATGGTACAACTCAGACTGCAAAACCATAGCTATCAAGACCTCAAATTCATCTCATTTATATTCGTAGGTACACTTGGAGGGGAGGAGACTAGAAGAAAATATATTCAAATATTAAAAATGGCTAT
>NW_007742000.1:0-9800 GCF_000696425.1 Galeopterus variegatus
CCCTGTTCCCTGCACTCTGGCCCAGGCTGCTGGGATGCGCAGAGGCACCACAGAGCGTGTGTTCTCTTCAGAGCTTCCCCTTCCCCTGCAGGATGTCTCCCTGCTCTGTGCACACTAGGCCAGGCTTGGGATGGAGCTGGGTGGCAGCAATGAAGCCTACCTGCTGCTGGATCGTGCGGCGGGGGCCCCCCACAGGGTGTGTGGACTCTACAGAGCTTCTATCTCCCTTGCTGGGTGACACTGTGCTCCGTACACATTGGGCCGGGCTGCTAGATTGTGCGGCAGCAGCGTGGACTCTGTGGGGTTCCTGCCTCCCCTGCTGGACGTCTCCCCACTCTGTGTGTACTGGGCTGGGCTGGGAATGAAGCCAGGTGGCTGCGGTGATGCCTACCTGTTGGATCACGCAGTGGCGGCCCGCAGGGTGTGTGGACTCCGCGGAGCTTCTGTCTCTCCCGCTGGACGTCTCCCTGTCTTGGCCAGCCATGGGTTGATTCACTTCCAGTTCCAGGGGTGCACCCTTTCAAAGCATTCCTTTGCTCCGATTCTGCTACAGCTGCATCTGGCGTGGGCCTCAGGCTGCTTCTACTCGTGTCGGAAAAGTGGCAGGCTGCTCTCCTCTTCCGCCATCTTGACCTCCACTGTAGTGTTGAGCAAAGGGAAGACTGATTTCAGGGCACAAAATGAATGTCACAGAGAAATCCTGTGGCTCCCGGGGCTCCCCTGTGGGCCAAGTCGGAGCAGCTCTGCACTTTCGCTGTGGAGAAAGAGAATAGACGGCCGCTCCTCTCCACAAGTCTCTTGTGGGTCACCGGGCGGGCAGGCGGGCAGGCTACCTGTAGCTACCCCGCAAGCCAGTCCACAGCCCCCACAGGCTCTGGATGCCGCGGCCGTGCTGGCTCCGGCCGGAGGGTGCTCGGCGATTGTGGTCTGGCGTGGTGGTGGCCGGAGGGCAGCAGCAGGTCGGTGCGACCGCGCTGCAGCCCGTTGGCAGAGATCGGGCGTGGCAGTTTCCCGGCGGGACCTGACGCCAGAACAGCTTCTCCTGGGCAGTGAGAGCTTGAAGAACCAGAGGCAACTGGAGTGGAGGCGGTGGCAGCGGCGGCAGTGGTAGCAGCGGCAGCAGCGGCGTCTGGCTCTGCCTACCTCCCCGCCGCCATCTTGGAATCCTCTTAAGACTAACTTCTATTTATCAATTTATTTAAGTGTTTATTTATTTCTTGTTCTACAATTCATACTGTGTACATCAGTCATAATTTTTTCAAGCCATCACCTGTATTCTCTACTCAAAAAGCTCCAATAACCCCATTTTACTTCTGAAATTATTGTATTAAAATACAACTCCTGGTTTGTGAGGCACCCAACCTAGCACAGAGCCTTTAAGTGTCTGTACAAGGGCAATTTCACCTTGTATTAGTCAGAGAAAGAGAATAAATAGGATATATATGTACAGATATAAAATACATAATACATGTGTATATATAGAATTAAAAGATAATATGAATCTTTTCATAAACTCTTTGAAGACCCCTTGTGTATATGTATGTGTGTGTGTATATGTGTGTGTATACATATATATATGTATATATATATATATATATGTAATATATGATGGGTTATGAAGAATTCAGTCAAGTGATTATGGAGGCTAAGTCTCATGATCTGCCCTCTGCAAGCTGGAAACCCAGGAAAGCCAGTGCTGTAATTCAGTCTGAGTCCAAAGATCCAAGAACCAGGATAGCCAGTGGTGTCTGAGGGCAGGAAAAGATGAGGTAAGATGTCTCAGGTCAAGCAGAAAAAAAAGCAAGGGGGCAAATTCCTTCTTCCTCTGCCTTTTGTTCTTTCCAGTCCTTCAGTGGACTGGATGACGCCCAGCCACACTGGGGAGGGCCACCTTCTTTACTGAGTCCACCAATTCAATGCTAATCTCATCCTGAAACACCCTCACAGACACCCCCAGAAATAATGTCTAATTTGGGTACTCTGTGGTCCAGTCAAGTGGGTACATGAGATTGACCATCACACACCTGTACCCCAGATTAGTCTTAACCACTGACCCATTCCAGTGAAACCACTGACCCATTCCGGAGTTTGTTCCTATTCTCTTGGCTACCACGTTGGCTTCAATTCTCATATTAAATAATTATCTGTCCTAGCCTCTTGGCTTAGTGCTTATCTCTATCTCTTCTGGTTTTGACATCAGCTGCCCTCTGACTAAGGTTTCACCTTAAAAAACCAGGCTTTCACACAGTCCATCCCTTGGTGGCCATTCAACTTAGCTTGCCACTCCCTTTGGCAGAAGTGCCTCCAGGGTGTCTACCTAACTTGCCTCTACTTGTTCATGTATTTTCTGTTCAAGTCAGACTGGAGAAGAGTCTACGATCCTTCCTGCACCTTTGCTTATTCCACTCCTGCTCATCCCCCGCATGGACTCCTCTTTTGCTCGCCCACCCGAA
This sequence comes from Galeopterus variegatus, assembly GCF_000696425.1. Lineage (NCBI taxonomy): Eukaryota > Metazoa > Chordata > Mammalia > Dermoptera > Cynocephalidae > Galeopterus > Galeopterus variegatus. The sequence goes on from NW_007742000.1 coordinate 2,454, forward strand.
TCCTCCTGGTCCAGTCTGTTCACCAATCTAGGCCCAGCTCACCAGAGCTCCCTAAGGCTTTCCTTTATCTATATGATCCATGCTGGTCTCCTATTTGGTAATCTGCTTTTCATTTGGGCACATGCTGCCTTTCAGTGTTACTTAGCTGTCTTCCATGTGTGCTCACAAACTAAATGTTAAGTTAACAATTCTCATGTGTGAAGTTATGAAAAACCCCTCTCTCCATCCTCCAACCCCTCAGAGGTCACCATTAGTTGGGAACAGGCTCTGATGAACCTTTTTGGGGAGAAGAACAAACCTTCAGAATCTAGACATCATGTCTGGTTGAGAAGAAGTGGGGAAAGGAAGAGAGAATGCCTTGAGGAGGAGGACGTTGAACGAGAGAAATGACTAGGGACATATTTCTTTGTGAAAACCCATTTACTGTGCAATTTCGTTTCTCTGTATGCAATCTATAAATAAGACTACAAAAAGAACAAATGTCACAATGCTTTATGTCATGACTTTCTTGTAGCCTGAGTGCCATACAGTGTGACTTGACAAGTATCTCGAAACATGAAGTAATCACATGTCGATGGGAGATGTTCAATAAAACAATAGGAAAATGGGGCCTGGGGGTAAGTTGCATGACCTATTTCCCACTTTAGTATATGGTCTAAGTTTTGAAAAATGAGTGTTCAACTCACACACAGAATTTTTAGGGAGAAAAGAATGGAATTTAGTTAATTTTCTCCCATTCTGCCATTTATGCATTCATATTTTAATGACAAACTAAGCTTTTCGTGGGAATAAATAAAAGCATTTAAAAAAATAATGCAATATTCCTTCTGTGCATGCTATCTATGTCTAGTGAGAATGGAAAATGAGAGCATGCATCCCACACATGCTTATAATTCATGGTCTTCACTCATTGTTCAACCCGACCTCACCCACTCTTGGCTTCTCTACTGAGACATCATTGTTTCTTATCATTATGCCCCCAACTTGCCTATTCAGCCAGATGCATGATCCAGTCTCTTCTTGCTAACTTGGATTCCTAGCTTTTCATCTCCTTGGCTCTAATTGCTCCTGATACAACACCCTTCCTGTCTTGATGGGATCAATATGAAAAAAAAACAAAACTGTGAGTCATTCCTAAGTGAAGTCATAGAGGAAAGTTTTCTACAGAGTGTGGACAAATGTGCTTTCATTTTTCAGGTAATAGAGGGTAACACTCACATTGCTGGAGATATTCTCTTAACATTAGCTTTTTAATTAGATCTCCTCTTAAATTATGAGTTATTATGCTTTTGGCTTGGCTTACTAATAGTCATGAATAATCATCTACACTGGGTTCATCTTATCTGTTTTTGGAGGCCCGTGTAAGCTCAGGCACCTAGAGATTTAATTACAGAGCTAAGCCCTTCTCTGTCATTTTCATAGACAGGCCCCTGTAATCAAGAAGATCCTTGGCAACTCTTCACTGGAAACTCCTCTGACATCCATCAAGATGTTCTCTTCATTAATGTCTTAATACATCTTTAGAATCAAAGAATAACTTAAAAATAAACATAACTTTAGAGACTAGAGCCAAAAAGAGTCCTACATTAAAGGGTGTTTGATATGCCACAAATAGGAACAAAAAATAATTGATTAGGGAAATACAAAGTAAACCCCAAGGGATATTAGATGAAATGGTGGTGAGTTTGGAATTTGGGTGATTCATGTAAACTTGAAGGTTAACCTCTAGACTACCTACAATGTTTTGTCTGCACTTAGATTTTGAAACTTTTGGAAAAAATATAGGAAAATTTTGAGTGACTGCCTCCCAGAAGTAGTTAGAATGTGAGTTACTGCTGAAGTTACATCGATAGTAAAATGGTCTAGTAATAGTGGAAATGTAGCGTGATGTTGCTGAAAATCTCAACATGATCCAGAAAGCTGTATCTTGAACAGGGTATTTAGGAAAGAAAAAATTATTGATAACATATTTAAACCCAGTGCTTCTGAAAATGTGATTTAGGTTTGTGTTGACACGGATACATTAGATTATTTTAGTAAGCAGAAAACAAACCACACCCAGACCGAAGCCAAAATGATTGAATTCAGTAAACCAAGCCATTAAAGACTTATCTGATAGTCAACAGATGACTAAATTTTTTCACTTTGTTGCTAAGATTGTGAGTATATAAGCTCGTAGTTCTGTACTCACAAGAAATATTCTCTCATATAAGAATCCACCTCCATCACCATTTCCACTCTCCAGATTTGGAAACAAATTCACTTCTATTCCCAAAGAAAATAAAAGCCACTTTAAAGGCATGCCCTTGCACACCCCCCCCCAAGTTTTTCCATCAGACCTTCAAAGCTATTTGCATCTGCACCCGTCTTTTCTTGTCAACCTCCTGTTGGAATAAGGAGTTATTTCTCCTCCAATCTAAAGCCACTTTCTCTTTCCCATCATTCTTGCTTTTCCAGCACCTTTGCCAATAAAATCTCTCTTCTCTGTTTTCATGATTTGCTTTTCCACTGGTTATTCCCATCAGCATTTCACCACTGTAAAGTCTCACTCATTTTAAAATCACCCTCACTGAAAGACCAGTCACTCTGTTGCAGCCAGATTTCCTCCCCTGCTCTGTAGTCAGGATATCATCCTTTGTAGAGTCCACAGATCCACTCCGTAGTCAGCTTAAATCTCATACTTGGGACTATTCCTTGGATATTCATGCTGAAGCAACTGCAAATTACAAGCCCTCAAATATCTTTCAAATTTAGGTTAAAACAATTGGGCATAATTCAAGATCATAAGGGTAAAAGCATGTATTCATAGACCGTTGGAACTAAAAGAGTATTTAGTCAAATGTCATCATTTTCAGATGAGGAAACGAGGCCTGTGATTGTTAAATAGTTAGTTCATGGTCTCACACAGCAAGTTTTTGGAACGGGTGGGTTTAGAACCCAAGTCCGCTGGCTTTACCTACTAATTTTCAGACCCATTTTCACAATGCCTAAGAGGAAAAGCTTCAGGTTTTAACCATCTTATGAAATATGGCTAGAATTTGGAATCAAATCTTGCAACCAAAATAACCAAGCTCTGAGAAAATTTATTAAAACAGATCTATTTAATGTCTATTTTTGTTTATGATTACTTGTCAGCTTGAAAGATACTTCTTGTTTCCTTAGAGTCATTGTCAGTGGTAATGTACATGAGTTCTATAAGAATTTGATTCTCATGCATCTTTATCTTGCATGTAAAAGAAGAAATCAGGCTTGGTAAATATCTCTATCTTTTCTAGTGAATACATGGATTTTTATATAAGCTCAGGAACATTTATCCTTTGTAGTATAAGTGAATACTCTCTCTTAATTCATGAAATTGCTAACTGTTTGATTTCTTGGAGGTTAACCCATAATGAACAGGTGACAGCCTATCTGAAGACGCATGTGCAATATCACGACAATTAGAATATTTGCTTACTGACCTAGCTAGACCAACAGTTGGGACCTCCTACTCCAGAGTAGAAGACAGCTGCCAGTGAATAATTGCTTTTCTTTCCTAGTTGTGGTAAATGGATTCTAAGATGATGCCTGATAATTTCCTACTCCTGGTATTAATTCTTTTGCATAATTCCTCCACCTGCATAAGGGATGGTGGAAACTTTGATTTGCTTTTGACTAATAAAATACAGCAAAGGTGATGGGATTTTACTTCCTTGATTACTTTGATATTACAATGATAACATTGTAACTTTGATCTTGCTAGCAGGCTCAGTCTTGCTGGCTTTGATGAAACAAGCTATGATATTGTGAGCTGCTCTATGGAGAATCCCAGTGGTGAGGAACTGAAGGTAGGCTCTGGTCAACAGCCAGCAAGGAACTGAGGCCCATAGTCCAACAACCCTACAGGAACTGACCTCTGCCAACCACCACCTGAGCTTGGAGTAGTCAAGCCTTCAGATGAGATCCCATCCCCAGCTGACATCTTGATCACAGCTTGTGGGAGACCCTGAGCAGAGGACCCAGCTAGGCTGTGCCAGAAACTGAGATATAAAGAGTGTGTTGTTTTAAGTGGTAATATTTTACACATCAATAGAAAATTAATACAGTTTTCTTTTCTTTTTGCCATTATTTCTGTATCCCAATTTTTGATAACCACATAGTAATAAAAACTATACCTATTTATGTTATTCACATACCTACAGGACCTCTGCTGACTGCCTGTTCTCTACAATGTCATGTCTTAGGTTTTTAGTTGAGCATATAAAGCCCTCGTGATTAGTTATTGACTAAGTTTTCCAGCTTTCTCTCCTGTTACTCCTCTGTCCCTTCTCCACTCCCTCTGGACACATAGCCATACAACTTTCTCCTTTTTCTCACTGTTCCTAGGACACCCCACAACTTGGACCTTTGCATAAGCTCCTTTCTCTCCCTGGGATGCCTTCCTTTGGACTTGCATACTCTTCCTTATCTTTTAAGATCCAGCTCATTATTGCCAACTTTGTAGCTTACTCCCCACTGTTCCCATGGCATTTTATTCATACATATTATACAACTTTATATTATTATTTATACAAGTGTCAGTATAATCTTTGATTTTGCTCTCCAAACTATCATCTTCACTCTCTTTTCAAGTAGGTGGCTATGCTATTGCTATTTCTTTGCTTTGGGGATTTTTTTCAGGGTGGAAAGCAGAAGATCTTTGCAGTTATATGATTTTCCTGTTTGTTTGTTTGTTTTTTTTCCAAAAAACAATCTTATTGAATAGATTGTGCTGGATATCAGAAGAGGGGAAGAAAGAGGAAGGAAAGCCTCAGAGAGTAGTGAAGGAGAGTATCCCCTGGAGTAAATAGAGGTGGGACATCCATAGTGCTCCAGGAGAGAGGAGCAGACCTAGGGAAATAGAAGAAAGTATTAGACTTAGGGAGATAGGTCCCATCCTAAAGACAGGAGCTCAGGCACAGGGCTCTGGCTGCCTGAATATTTTCCATGTCCCAGGAACAGATTAGAAATAAGATCAGCTGTGAAGAACATTGGGCAGCAGTGTTGCAATCAGGGCACATCAATGACCCATAACTGGAGGGGTCTCCCTATCTGTGTAAGGCCCAGAGAACTTCCCCATGCAGTGGGCGAATGGAAAATAATCACTTTTATTGGATTTCCCACAGTGTGTTGGGGAAGCTCAGTACTAAGTTAAAAAAGAAATCAGATATTTGTTGCAATCTGCTTATTGATTAATATTTGTACCAGTATGAATGAGCCCTAAGCACAAGAAACATGAAGAAAACTACATCAAGGTACACCATAATCAATTTGCTCAAAATCAGTGATAAAGAGAAACTCTTTAAAGCAGCCAGAGAAAAAAACAAGCATTACATACAGGGAAACAAAGATGAGGATGACAGTAGATTTCTTGTTGGAAACAATGCAAGTGAGAAGAAAATGGAGGCGAATTTTTAACACACTGAAAGAACAAAAGTGTTATCTCATGATTCTTCACCCAGTGAAAATAGCTCTCAAAAACAAAGATGAAATAGTAACTATTTCAGAAATACAAAAGCTGAAAAAATGTATCACCAGCATACCCTCACTACACAAAATATTAAAGGCAGTATTTCAAGAAGAAGATAATGATACCAGCTAGAAATATCAATCTACAACAATGGTTCTCAACTGCAGGTGATTTTTACCCCCAATCCCCCAGACATTTGGCAGTATCTGGAGACATTGTTGGTTGTCACAACTTGGGGGAGGGTATGTACAGTGCTATAGCATCTAGCAGATGGAGGCCAGAGATGCCACTAAACATTCCATAATGCGCAGGACTTTTCCCCACAGAAAGAATGTCAATAATAAGGAGGTTGAAAAAACCCTGGTCTAAACAAATGAATTACATGGGTAAATATAATTTTTGTTTTACTACTTAAATCACTTTAAAGTATTATTGATCATTTAAACTAAAATAATAACACTGTAATATAGGGTTTATAACATATGTGAAAGTAAAATATATGACAATGACATAGAGACTGGGAATTGAGAAATGTAAATACTTGTATACTATTGTATGGTTCTTAATATTGCACAGAGAGTGGTATAATATTTCTTGAAGGTAGACTAGGGTAAGTTAAATATGTACACTATAAACCATAAAGTAATGCTAAAATCATATAAAAATAAAGGTACAGCTAGTAAACTAACAAAGGAGATAAAATGAATCATAAAAAAGAATTAATCCAAAAGAAGATATAGGAAGAAAAAGGGGAGCAGAAAATAGATGAGAAAAATAGAAAGCAAATAGCAAGATGATAGACTCAAACCTAACCATATCAATAATCACATTAAATTTAAAAGTCCCTAACACCTGATTAAAAGGCACATTATCATATTGGATCCAAAAAAAAAAAGAACCAAATATACACTACCTACAAGAGGCTTACTTTAAAAAAAGACACAAACAGGTTTAAAGTTAATGGAGATAGATGTATATGCTAACACTAATCTAAAGGAAGTTGTAGTAGTTACATTACTATCAGACAAAGTTGATATCATGGCATAGTGTATTGTCTGGTATAAGAAAGGTAATTTTATAAAGACCGAGGGGTCAATTCGTCAGGAGAACATAACAATCCTAAATATTTATTCTCCTAATAATCAGAACTTAAAAATGCATAAAGCAAAAACTGGTAGCATTTCAATGAGAAAGAGATAAACTCTCAATTATCATCAGAGATTTGAATACTGCTATCTCAATAACAGATAGAATAAGTTAAATGAAAATCAGTGAGGATATAAAAAACTTGAACAACACTATCAACCAATAAAAAACTTGAACAACACTATCAACCAATAAAAAACTTGAACAACACTATCAACCAATGTGACTTAATTGACATTTATAGAACACTCTATCCGAAAACATCAGAATATAAATTCCTCTCACGTACATGCAGAACATCTATCATATTCTGGGCCATAAAACAAATTTCAAAACATTTAAAAAGTGTTCAATTCATTTGAAGTGTGTTCTCTGACCATGATGGAATTAAATTAGAAATCAATAACAGAAAGTTCTCAGGAAAATCCCCAAACCTTTTTAAACCAAAGAGTGTACCCTGCCCGTCTTTGGGCCTTGCAGAAGGTATTAGGTCACACTTTTCTTCTGCTTGGGATTTTAACAGGTAAAACTATAAAAACATCAGGGTGACTTAGATTCAGTCTTGCCTACCCAGGACAGTGGAAGGAACAGTTTTAGCCCCAGTGGTTTTTGTAGTCCAGGGTCTTTTGCACATATAAAATACCTCACAAGCTCATAGAGAGGAAAAGGCTAATTTAAATTTCTAAAATGCATTGTAATATAATATTTAAAGA
>NW_007742000.1:11341-12654 GCF_000696425.1 Galeopterus variegatus
AGTAACATGTTATACACCATAGTTATTGGAACACCAGTACTGCCTTATTTACTTATCAATTTATTTAATAAATCCATTTTGATTTCATGTTCTTCATAAATAGTCACGTGCAGTCATCCATTGGTATCCATGGGGAAATGGTTCCAGGACCCCCACGGATACTAAAATCTACGAATGCTCAAGTTCCAGATATAAAATGGCATATTTCCATATAACTTACATGCACATCCTCTGGGATACTTTCAATCATCTCCAGATTACTTAAAATACCTAACGCAGTGCCTACACAGCACTTCATTTGTGTGGATTCGATCTAGTACTTGGTGAGCAGCAAATTCAAGTTTTGCTTTTTGGAACTCTGCGTAATTTTTTTTCTGAGTATTTTCAATCTTTGGTTGGTTGAATACACTGATATGGAACCCACAGATATGAAGGACCAACTGTATTTTGAATCTGGATTCTCAATGAAGTTTTGCTACGTGCTGTTTCTATGTGAAATGTATATACAGTGAACTCATGTGTGGTTGCACTTGTATAACCTGATACATTACTGAATATTTCAGTGAATGGAGAAATATTACACATGCATGTCAGAAAAGATCATAATCTCCCANTCATAGAGAGGAAAAGGCTAATTTAAATTTCTAAAATGCATTGTAATATAATATTTAAAGAAGAATATTATCTTATTACCTTTGAACCTACTATACAGTTATTTAGTCAATGGCTTTCAGGTATACTTTGAGGGGTTGTTTTTAAAAAATTAACATATAAGAATGTTTTATAATTGATATGGTATATATAAGTTTGCTTTAGAGAATAGATAAGAATGTTTATAGGTAAATGGGAGATTCTAATCTGTTCATATGGTATGTGTATACATAATTTGTTTTTTTAATATGGTAAATATTCTTACTAGGGGCATATTTTATTTTCCAAAAATGATCACAGCAGTATTTCTAGCCCCACCTTTCTTTCCTCAGGACTTTGACATTTCTCCCAACAAGAGACGGAGTCTGATTCCCCTGCTCTTGAAAATGGGATTGCTTTAGTGACTTGCTTCTGATAAATAGACTGTGGTGGAAAGGACGCTTGTGACTTCCAAGCCTAGGTCATAAAAGGTGATACAGCTTCCCCTTGCTCTCTCTTAGGATGCTTGTCCTTGGAACCCAGCCCCCGTGCTGTGAGAAGGTCTGCATGGGGAGACCCCATGAGATGCCCGTGTGGTGAGGAACTGAGGCCCACAGCTCACAGCCAGCCTCAACCCCCAGAAGTGTGAGTGAAGAAGCTTTCAGGCATTTCCAGCCATCAGC
>NW_007742000.1:13990-15102 GCF_000696425.1 Galeopterus variegatus
CTTCCTAAGAGAAACATGAGAACAATTTTGCAGGATGATAATTTCCCACAGACTTTTTGAGAAGTTCCACTGTTTGTTTTGGAAAGCAGTTAGGGTAAAATAAAACCCAAAGATTTGCTTTTCTCTTCTGACAGTCTGGTTATGTCAACTCAGAGGCACCCACTTCAGGGATGTGCCCTGTCTCTCCCTCAGCCCTTCCAGGGAGAACAGTCTTGTGTGAGTTTAATGTGATCATGTCTTTACCAAGTGGTCTATCAGCTGTCACTGACAGTGTGTTTGAGAGTGTCTAGAAGGGGTTTTAATTGGCAAGATCTTTAGTAAAATTTGCAAATTAGTGATCTACCGGCTGATGTTATGACAATGTCTAAACACTATCAGTGCCATTTAAAAATAATCTTTCATCGATACAACATTCATTTTAATTAGCCAGAAAATGTTGGTCCCAAACAAAGCTGCCTACAGTTTCATGGATGCAGCATGGGGTTATGGGATGGTATGCTAAAATTCAATTACTTGGAAGAAAAAAGGAGATTTATTGAAGTTATGTATATTTCATTCAACATATGAGGGCTGGTTAGTGTCCCGAATGATTGGAACATAGACCCAGGGATGCAGGTGGAAAATGCCCTTCTCTTTGATGGTATGAGTATCAGCCTGAGAGTCCTGAGACCTGGGTTTTCATCCTGGCTCAGCCAGAATTAGTCTGTACAACCCCAGGAAAGAACTGAGCACCTACTCTATCCCAGGCACTCTATATCCATTGTTTCATTTCTTGGAATAACAATATGAGGTGAGAACCATTAGCATCTCCATTGTAGACATGAGAAAATAAACTGAGGCTCAGGGAGAGGAATTAGCTTGCCATAGACCAGGCAACTCATAAGTGATGGACACTCATGCCTCTCTGTCTCCAAAGGCTGAGCTCTGTACAACTATGAACTAGCACCTCTCTGAAGAGTCTCTTAATCTTCATGAGCTGAATTTTCTCATCTGTGTAATGAAGCAGTGGGACTAGATGATGTTTTGCTTGTAGTTTAGAAAAGGTGTGATTCTATACAGCTTACAAACCTAGACTTCTAGTTTGCGGAGAGTTGCTTTCATTGTTGCCTATA
>NW_007742000.1:15864-17412 GCF_000696425.1 Galeopterus variegatus
TACCTGCTTAAGGGGTCATTTCATTTAAATTGGAACAAATTCTTGGCTCTATCCAACTGCACAAAAATGCATCCTGGAACATTTTTCTGGGATGAATTTCTGCCCCAAAGCATGAAATTTAGTACAAATTCAGCCCAGGTTGCACGATGGAGATGCCAGACGGCTGTTGAAATGGCCTCTTGCTCAGCCTTTTCTCTTATAAAAAATAATTTACGACCTGCTGCTCTGAACTTCCGATCACGGGCTTTGCAGGCACCCTGACAGTTTTCTCCCACGTTGGTAACGACCCTAAGCTCCCTCTGTGATAACACTGTTCTTGGCAGTAGCCTTAGATTATCATGAAAGGGGATCGTGGAGATCGCTTGGCATTCCAGCCTTCTCATTTTACACAGTGGTGTTATTTACAGACTACTCTGGGAGATGGGCCGTCAGAACTTGGAACTTCAAGCCTCTTCAGGGTTCCAAGCATGAGATGAGATTTCCATACTTGTCAGGCCTCATATGTAAAACGGGGATTGTAATGCCTGCTTTGCAGAGATGTGTACTGGGAGGATTGTATGAAACAGACTATGGGAATGCCTGGTGCAATGTCGATGTTTATTGTTAATCGTTATCATGACAAGGAAACTGAGGATTCTTTCAAGTATACATACCATGATTTTTGAAATATTTTTCTAAATTTTTAGGATTCCAGAGGACTTTCTTGTACCCTGAAGGACCTCCAGTTTGTGGGTCTCTGATGTGGTCCTGGAGAATATGAGATCCAACTATTCAAACAAACTCACTATCTTTCTGACAAAGGCATGATGTAATGTATTTCTTCCCTCCATCTTCCTCAAGCCCCACACTCAGAGAGAAATTATTGTGGTTTTTGTTGCAGGTTACTATTGGTCTGTAACAAACCACCTCAAGTTTTGTGGGGTCAAACACCAACCATTTTTTTATAGTCAAGGATTCCGTGGGTCTGGGATTTAGAGAGGACACACAGAGAAAACTTGTTTTGTGTCTTTGATGAGATCTGGGCTGGGAAGATATGAACAGCTGGGGGAAATCCAAGAATGGAAGTCTTATGTAGGTACAGCTGATTAGAGGAGTCTGGGACACCCACTTGTGCCCTGGAAGAGCAGCAGCATGTTCCCTCTGGAGGCTCTAGGGAGGGATCCTTCCCTACCTCCTTTTAGTTTCTGGTGGGTTCCAGTAATACTTGATGTTCTTTGGCTTGTGGCTACATAACTCTAATCTCTGCCTTGTGATTACATGGCCTTCTTCTCTATATGTCTGTAATCTGTGACCAAATCTCCTTCTCCTTTTTTTTTTTTTTTTTGGTGTGTCTTTTTCGTGACCAGTAAGGGGATTGCCTGCACCGCGCTCAGCCAGTGAGCACACCGGCCATTCCTATATAGGATCCGAACCCGCGGCGGGAGCGTCGCTATGCTCCCAGCACCGCACTCTCCCGAGTGTGCCACGGGGTCGACCCCTTCTCCTTTTCTTTTTTTTTTTTTTACTGACCGGTAACGGGATCGCAACCCTCGGTGTTGCGCCCGCACC
>NW_007742000.1:18287-19008 GCF_000696425.1 Galeopterus variegatus
GGCCGGCCCCCTTCTCCTTTTCTTATAAGGGCATTAGTCATTGGACTTAGGGTCCACCCTAAATCCAGGGTGATTTCACCCTGTACTCCTTAACTATATAATTATAGCTGCAAAGAACCTATTTCCAATTAAGATTGTATTCTGAGATCCTGGGTGGATGTGAATTTTGGTGGAACACAGTTAAAGCCACTGCACTGGCTTCTGCCTTGGGAAATCTTGAAATTTTCCAAACAGAGCAAGAATGTTAAAATATGCTGGGTAGCCAAAAAACATGACAAATGTTCATTAGGAGTGCTATGAAAGAAAGTAGAACAAGGGAAGGAAAGAGAAGGTGATATAAGAGTGAGAGGTGATTGGTCTTCTTTGGAGTCCATGGTCAAGGAAGACCTCTCTGCTGAAGTGACATCCGATAAGAGAGTTCTGAGTGCAGTAGGGGAGTGAGCAATGCAAAAGATTTGGGGAAGAGCTGTTCAGGTGGACAGAACAACAAATATCAAGATGCTGAGGAAGCAACACGGTGGTGTGTTTTGAAGATTAGCCAGGAGGCGAGAGGGAGATAGGAGGAGGTGAGACTTTGTGGAAGAACAAATGTGTAGGTTGTTGTAGGACCTTGGACTTCATTTAAATGTAGTAAAGTACCAGTGAGGTTTTTGCTTATGATGGCAGGCCAATTTGATTTCTGTTTTTAAAATGTCACTTGGGTTGCTGTGTGGAGACTAGA
>NW_007742000.1:19948-21868 GCF_000696425.1 Galeopterus variegatus
AAGGTAGAGCTGACAGAACTTGCTGATGGATTAGATGTGGAATGTGAGAGAAAGAATTTCAAGGTTTTGACCAGAGCACCTGGATAAGTGATAGGGTTACTTTCTGAGATGGGGAAGGCCAAGGCATGGTGGCATTTGGAGTACAGTGGGAAATCAAGAGTTTAAGTTTGGATACCTTGGCTTTGAGAGCTCTATTAGACATCCAAGCGGTTGAACAGGCCATTGGATTCTGAGCCTGGAGCTCAGGAGAGAGGTCCGGGTGAGGATTTAGACTAGGGATCCATCTTGCATAAATGGTATATAAATGCCTGGGCTGAGTGAGGTTGCCCAGAGAGAGTGTGGATGAGGAGAAAGGGTGGGCATTTCACCAATAAGAGGTCAGCAAGATGCCTCGAGGGCCCTCACCCTTGCTGGTAACTTGTAGATTCCACTCTTCTTCAACTCCTTCTTACTGCTCATCTCTGATCCCTCTTCATGGATCCTAGCAGTTTCAGTCTCTTGGTTCTGAGATCGGCTATAGGGCCACAGATTCACTGGTTGCATTTAACCCGTGCTTCCGAATGCCTTGGAGTAGGAAGCAGGTTCTCCACAGTAAGTTGCATCTGCTGTGTTCTTATTCCCTGCGTGTGGATCTGCCCTGCCTACCTGGAGGCACAGGTGGCTGAATGGGCCTTTCTTCTCTGATTCACAGTCTTGTTCCTTCTTCTACATCCTGTGTCTGCTCAGGACGTATGGCCAGAGCAGACACCTGCACAAGCACATGTTTTCACAGACCCAGCTGTCTGGAGCTCACCTGGGCACACCTGTTCCCCTTTCCTTTGAAAAGCTGGCCATTGATTTCTGTCTTCAAAGCTTCATCTCTTATAGGAGAAACCTCTAAGGTATTTATCTCCCCGCAAGTCTCCACATTCCAAATGTCCTTAGCCGGCCTGGGTTTGGTCAGCTTTTGAATGATTTGCAATTTGGTGACGTGAAACACCTTGGGAGGCAGGGGATGGGTGCAGAGATGCCTGACTCCACTAAACACCACTACCACCTGATCCACTTGACAGGAACCACTGCTAGCCTGATGGATGTGGCATGGGGGGAGGGGTAGAGGTTGGTTAGGAAAAAAGGAAAAGTAGAGGTTGGAGAACAATACAAGTTAAAAGGTGACCCATGACACATTTAATGTCACAAATTCTTCATCAAATTCCTGTTATCCATTTATGGAAAAACCAGCCCATTCCCTATTGCAGCAAAGATGTACATTTCTTATGGAAACACCTACTGTCCCCACCCCCCCACCCCACACACAGAGCCTTTGCCAACACTGACTTCTTATTAAGTGCCTCAGATTTAGGATGAAAGAGTATATAGAAAGAGAAATCTTTTTTTTTTTTCTGAGCATGAAAGAACTCTGTGCCTGTAGAATATGTGCTGGCTTGCATTCAAACAGAAATATGTACCACAACACAGTTCCCTCCAGCTCAAAGCGGGGTTGCAAGAGAGCACTGGAATTGAATGAGCAGTGCCTGAATTTTTATCCCATTACCCAATGAAATCCCAACCAAACTCAGCCATATTCCCCATATAAACAACTCACATGGCTCTTGAGCTTCTCTTTGAAGTAGTAGATTTTGGTAGATAACTGCCTAATTCCCCCAGTTTTACTACCAAAGCTGCTTCCCTCCATCTCTTACTCATTCTCCAGCAGTTAGGCTTCCTGTGTACACTGCCATTTTTCACTTTAATTTGCCTGGCCCTTCCTCTCCTGGAATCTGAACTACCATAGCTCCTCTCTGTTTTCCCCACTCCTCCCCTCCCGCTCTGGGTACACAGAAGCTCCGTATTTCTTTTGTCTACCTTGTGTATTAACAACCATCAGCTATTGGCAATGGACTTAAGGCATCTCAAGAATAGAGGAAACCCAGCCTTTGC
>NW_007742000.1:22383-23240 GCF_000696425.1 Galeopterus variegatus
ACCATCAGCTATTGGCAATGGACTTAAGGCATCTCAAGAATAGAGGAAACCCAGCCTTTGCCCCCATCCAGAGTGCTGGGAACCCAGCTGTGGCTCAATAATATTCACAGTCATTGCCCCCAGAAAGATGCCTCAAGAGGCCAGAGGAGGTGCTCCCCTTAGCAGGCACCCCAAAGCCCTGTGACTCAGCACATGTGCCCTTGGCTGTATATAACCCCCTCCTCCAATTCCGCCAAGCCACCATCATGGTGTCCTCACCCAGGCCCTTGATCATGCTCGTGCACATGTGCCCTTGGCTTTATATAACCCCCTCCTCCAACTCTGCCAAGCCACCATCATGGTGTCCTCACCCAGGCCCTTGATCATGCTCGTGTGGCTCCTCCTAGTCCCCACTTGCATTACTTATCACACAGGCGAATCAACTGTTTGCTTCCCTGGATTCTCAGGGCAGGGGCAGATTCCAACTGACTGCTGCAGCCTAATGTCTGGTAGAAAGACTCACACGTTCAGGCACTCAGCCTGTATGTACTAAATTCATTCATTCATTTGGCCATGTGTTTGAAAATATTCATTGCTTCTTCTCTGCCGGACACTGTCTTAGGTGTTGAATAAATGAACAAATGAGCAAAAGTGGGCAGAACTGCTGCTGTTCCCGCAGGCTCCTGTAACTCCATGTTCTCCTTGAAGCTTATTTCAAAGTTATTGCATTGGGTTTATTAACCAGCTAACTGAAGCAGGGTGCTGCGGTGGTGAGCAGAGAGATGCGGCTGTGGCAGGTGCGGGTGTCCACTGGCACCATCCGCCCTCCCCAGTTTTATGTCTGCCCTCCCCCTCCTTATTCCATCATTATTCCTTTT
>NW_007742001.1:0-23237 GCF_000696425.1 Galeopterus variegatus
ATATTCAGAATATGCAAAGAACTCAAACAACTCAACAGTAAAAAGACAAGTAACCTAATTTTAAAAAACAGGCAAGGGACCTAAATAGACATTTCTTATATGAAGACATACAAATGGCCAACAGACACATGAAAAAATGCTCAACATCACTCAGCATAAAAGAGATGCAAATCAAAACCACACTGAGATATCATCTCACCCTGGTGAGTGTGGCTATTACCAAAAAGACAGAGAATAATAAATGCTGGTGAGCATGCAGAAAAAGGGGAACCCTCCTACACTGTTGATGGGACTGTAAACTAGTGCAGCTATTAGGGAAAACAGTATGGAGTTTCCTTCAAGTAACTACAGATAGAACTTCCATATGATCCCGCAATCCCACTGCTGGGTATTGACCCAAAGGAATGGAAATAATCGTGTCAAAGGGATACCTGCATTCCCATGTTTATTGCAAGTTTATTTGCAATAGCCAAGCGTTGGAATCAACCTAAATGTCCACCAAGAGATGACTAGATAAGGAAAATGTGGTATGTATACTCAGTGGAATACTACTCTGCCATTAAAAAAAAATGAAATTCTGCCAATCACAGCAACATGGATAACTTAGAGAAAATTATGTTAAGTGAAATAAGCCAGGCACGGACAGAGAAATACCACATGGTCTCACTCATAATTGGGAGCTAAAGTAAAGAAAGGAAGGGAAGGGAAGGAAGGAAAAAAGGAAGGAAGGAAGGGTGACAATAATACATTGAACTTTCAAAAATAAAAAGAATAGAACTGTGGTTATTAGAGGTGGGAAGGGGGGGAGGATTAGCAGGAAATTATTTAAGGGTCTTAAAGATTGATTATGTTTTATAAGCATGAGTATTATCCTGAATTGATCACCACATATTGTACTCAGGTACAGATATTCAATTGTGTACCCCACAAATATATATAATCAATTACCTTTCAATAAAAAAAAACTGTACTTTTCAGTCTTTTTCAGAATCTCTCTTGATTTTTGAACCACATGACAAGGAAATTTGGTTGTTTTGGTGACATAGAACATTTTAAGATAATGCTTAGAATTATGATTGATAACATTATACTAGGATGTGTCAGATTTTTAGGAATCTTATACAATTTCTGGAATACTCATATCAATAGCAAATAAAACTTAAAGAAGGTGTGGCATCACTCATTATTTGACAGAGCTTCTCATGCAATTTAACATATATATTTAACATACAAATAAACCTAATTAGTTTAACATCTCTTTTTTTATAAGGGAAAAAATAAATTCTTTCGAGACATCCCAGGGACACTTCTAGAAACTCTCACTTGATTAAAAGTCAACAAGACTTAATTTAAAATTTGATTTTGGGAAGCTGTCAAAAATGTGAAAAGGTTTAAAATGCTTGATTAAATAGAATCACAGGTCTTTGTGGGACCATAGCAAAGTGAAAAAGATTTTAAACGCAAATACAGAAAGTTACATAGTTGCAAACAACAACTACAGCTTAGCTCTTTTAATCTTGAAAGGACTAACTCTCTTTAAATAATCTAAGACCTAATAAAAGACAGTATGAAGTATAAGAAATTATTCTGATAAAACACAAAATTTTTGCTTCTAAGCCAATTACTTAAAAGGTAAAGAAAAAAAAAATTTCATTATCCAGAGCAGACCAACACTCCATTACTCCAAGAAAACTTTGTCCTTTTAACAGAGATAAAACTCAATTCTAGCTTTTTATCCGTGCATTACTGAGTTTATTTTTTTAACTTATAAATAAAATCTATCTGATCTTAGTGGTTTAGCCACACATAACTTTCCTTTTTAGCAGGCCTTCTACATCCTTCAACATCCATTCAGTTCTTGTCTTGTTTTCGTCTTTCTTTTTTATTCTGGAAAAATCAGTTATCTTGCTTTATGAAAAAATTACTCTCTTTCTTAAAGAAAATGCACACCTTATATACTTTTCATTATTAAAAACCCATCCTACTTTCTTTGCACATTTTTATGTACAGTTGTTTCCTTTTATTCTTGTTATTTCTAGTAGTTTTATTTACATATATTAATTAAAATTCTTAGCTCTTATTAAACAATATCTAGTGAAAATTAGAAAGTACATGATTTAGTAGTTTTCAAATAGTCTATGTTTCCTCATAGCACAGGACATACTTACCAACCTACCCAAATATCGCTAGTTCCTCTTTAATAAAAAGTCAAAAATACATAAGCTTAAATTTATGTTCAGAAATTAATGTTTCAATAGTTTATCTTATCTGAAAATGATCTAGATATGTAATAAATATTTATCATTTAATTTTACTTAGTATAATTTTAAGGTTTCAAGTTATCAATAAGATTTTGGAAACTGTTTTTAGACAGAAATATTATAACTTTAAATAAAACAAGCTGTTATCTCAAGTTAGTTTTCCTGTCAGATTTTGTGACAGAGATAACATGAGCTTATCTAACTAGTAAAGCTAGGTAAAATATTCACTTATTTTTAAATAAATCACAAAAATTCTTAGTTATTAAAGATGAAAGTCATATGAAGCTGAAAAGCATTTGCATTAGTTCTTTTCATTTCTGAGAATATAATTTATATAAACACTTATTTAGGCCGATTATATAGAGTTCTTATAATATTACATTGATTGATTGATTGATTGATTGATTGACAGCTGGCCACTATGGGGATCCAAACCCTTGACTATAATATTGTTTTTAATAATACCATCCAGACGTAGAATAATATTATATATAAGTAGCATACATATAGAGAGACATATATAAACATACAGACAGATCCAAACAGAGAGCCATGGCTTCTGGTAATAAATTCTAGCCATGTACTGGAGACAACAATATAAAACTCACTAGTTGGATCCAAAATGTGTTTCTGACAGTTAAAGTTACCTGTTCAGATAGCTAAAGCATTTTATTAATATTTGTGGAAAGGATTTTTAAATTTTTTTATTTGCCAATTTATTTCTAAAAAGTTTTTTTTTTTTTCCTTCCAATGAGTCATGCCCCTGAAGCCTGGATTTTAAAGATTTAGACATCTCAAAGGCAGAGAGAAAGGGTGTTAACTTTTCTCTAAGAAGGAATTTTGGATTCCTAATAGGAATATACACCTATTATCAGGAGTCAATCTTATTGAGACTGTGGAATAAATTTTAGGTGAGTGACCGAGGAGACATCTAACCTATTTTCAATTAGTCTTTTTTTTTTTAGCCTTAAGTGGTTATTTTATAATAGCTCAGAGTTGTGTGCAAGACTAAGAGTTAAATTTAGGTTTTGCAGATACTCCTGGCTCATTTGAGAATATATTTGTTAAGGAAATTGGTGTTAAGAAGATTCAAATTGAAAAAGGCAAGAGATCAAAGATGTTAGTAGATTCAGAATAATTTTTTATTAGCACAGTGTAGAGATTTCTTTAGAGGAGCTGGTTTTGTTTTTTCTTTTCAGCCATTCTGTCTTTTGGAAGGCTCTATATACCAATCAAAAAATGCATCTCATTGTTTCTGGGGCATTGAGGATTGCCTCTTTTTTTTTCTAATGCACCCATATTTGAATAATTTAGTCTAGAATAAAACTTCTTAATGTGGCCACTGTAAGTTGTCTTCCTGTGGTGCATCCATTTCTCTAGAAAGTCACAAGTTCCTGGTTTAGGATTTTATGTCTGAACATAAAATTAGCTGGAGTTTCAGGTGGGGGAGTTCCAGAATCCTTAGATTCTGATGAACCCAAGATACTTTGTCCTTCTAAAATTTTACTTACCTGAGGCCTCCAACTGCACCCAGTCCAGTTCCATTTGAAAGTCCACTTTTACCTACAGATCCCAATCTGGATTCATGGCCTAGCCCAGAAGAAAGTACACTATACTGGACCTAGTCCAGTCCCTGTCAGGCCCACTCTGACCTCAGAAATTGCTCAAATAAAGTCAGAGAACTCAAGATGTGATTTGCAGAGCTCAGCATCTGAGAGGAACTTGCCTTGTGATAACCAAATGCAGTGAGTACAAGGGGCCCAGCAGGTACCTACACCTGGTTGCTCATTGCTTTGGGGGGTTCTCAAGGGTCTTTTTGACATCCCACTTCTGACACCATACTGTTTTTTAAAAACCAAGGCATAATCGAATTTTAGAGTTTACTTGAGCAAACAGCAATGTAAGAATTGTAAAGCTTCATACTAGGAGTGGTTCAGGAGCTCCACCAAGGGAACACAAGAGAGAGGCTGTCATAGGACAGACACACAAGTAAAGCAGAGAAAATATTTGTTTGGTTATGGTTACAGTTATGCAGTTGCCTTATTTGGTCTATTCCATTGGAAAGTCCCTAGTTACAAAGCTTGTTGGCTACTTCTGATTGGTTCAGCTCAAATTCTATTTTTCTTTAATATAGGCATTTACAAAAAATAGCTCATTAAGTTTTGTTTATGTTTGCAAATCAAGCAAAGTTGAAGTCACATATGAGGCTTATTGGGTTTTGTCTGGTCAAGGATTCTTCAGGCCTAGTTTTCATTTTAATTTACTTTAACACATTGTACTCCATAAATATATGCAATTATTATCTGTCAATTTAAAAAGTGGGGCTGCAAACAAGAAAACAGACCCCACATTAACCAAGGATATTGATGAATATTGAGGGGAGGAAGGGGACAGAGGGGGAGATTTCAAAATGATTTAACTCTTAAGCATGTCTCTGATTTTCTTTATCTGTGGTTTCTAATTTCTCTGCAATGAACACTTAGCTCTTGGTACTGTTTTTGTTTTTGGTTTTTTTTGTTTTTGTTTTTTGTGACTGGTAAGGGGATCGCAACCCTTGGCTTGGTGTCGTCCACACCGCGCTCAGCCAGTGAGCACACCGGCCATCCCTATATAGGATCCAAACCCATGGCGGGAGCGCCTCTGCGCTCCCAGCGCCGCACTCTCCCAAGTGAGCCATGGGGTCAGCCCTCTTGGTACTGTTTTATGGTGAAGATTTACTGTCAAGTCCGGCTTCCCAGAATCCCTCATGCACTAAAATGCACAAGGTGGGGTGAGGGACTGGTGGGAGGCAGGAGCACCAGACGGGAGCCCCTCATTTGCTAAGTGATCGCAGACAAGAACTTTCACCTCTGAACAGACACCATTTTCACCTAAGCTAAGCAAACAGAGAAATACCCACAATCTGCTTCTGTAACGCTGTGTCAGAGCACTCTCTAATGTAAAGTTCCCAGGAACACGGGAGTGGGATGAGGCTCCAGGAACTGCCAGGCCCTGCCAGGCCCAGGCTTCTGGGCCTCTGACCACCAAGGCTCAGTGCCTGTCCTCAAGCCTGGTCCTGCTGACCCAGTGGATTCTAAGCACAATTTCCACCCCAAAGGCAACAGCCTGCTGGCCACAGTAGCCATGAGTTTGCCAGGCTCAGGCCAGCTCTGCACCATAAACACTTCCTACTGGCAGGAGGGAAAAGAGGCTCTCATCCCCTGGGTCCCCTGGTCTCTGTTTCCTTTTGCTGCTCCAAGTGGCCATTGAGGAATCTGGCCCCAGTAGGCAGGAGCTCCCAGGCTGACAGGACATGCCATCCATGAGCCCTGGGCTCTCCGGCACTGTACATAGGCCTTGCTTCACTCTTGGGTAATGCATGATGGTTATTTCCAGTATTTTGCAAGAAGCAATGTTTATAGGATGTTTTACCACTGGTAATTTGCTCGTGGTTTACTATGGATGCCAAACAAGCCTCCAAAGGCCATAGTTCTGGAAATATGCAGGGAATATCTTGGGCTGAGCTTCCCACCTTCAGGACTGGGGCCTGTGTGCAGGACTTGATGTTTACACTACCTCCTGGGACACTGCTAGAGGGTGAAAAAGCTGTGGTCCCCCCCCAACCTGTCCAGCCAGGTCCTCCACTCTGTCCCCCAGCCTGGGTCCAGGCTGTGTGGCCATTGCCACCATCTCTGCACTAGAGGGCCTAATCCCAAGGAAATAAGCTAGGAATTAGCTACTGAGTGAGCAAGTGAGTGCCGGGACCCATAAGATCACCCTCAGCGCTGCTATGGGCTCACAAGGTCAAGGACTGACCACACCCAGTCTGTGCTGACCTGCTAGCCCTACTGGCCTTCTGGAGCCCAGGATATCCCCACCCATGGTCCTGCACAGTGAGTGGGGGCTGCCTCAGTCCCAGAGCCCCAGCAGGTGTCTTTCCTGCAACTCCTTTGCAGATGGGACCCTCAGAATGAGAATGCTTACCCCAGAAATAAATCTACACATTTATGGTCAATTGATTTTTGACAAAGATGCCAAGAACACACAATGGGGAAATGACAGGCTCTTCAATAAATGGTGTTGAGAAAACTGGATATCCACATGCAGAAAAATGAAATTAGACCCTCATCTCACACCATATGCAAAAATCAAGGCAAAATGGATTAAAGACTTCAACATAGGACCTGACATTATAAAACAACTAGAAGAAAACATGGAGAAAAAGCTCCATGACATCAGTCTGGGCAATGATTTTTTTGGATATGACCCCAAAACCACAGGCAACAAAAGCAAAAATATACAAATCAAATTACATCAAACTAAAATATTTCTGCACAGCAAAGGAAACAATCAATAGAGCGAAGAGACAACCCATGGATTGAGAGAAAATATTCATAAACCATACATCTGATAAGCACTTAATATTCAAAATATATAAGGAACTTAAACAATTCAGTAGCAAGAAAACAAATAACCTGATTCAAAAATGGGCAAAGGACCTGAATGGACATTTCTCCAAAAACATACAAATGGCCAACTGGTATATGAAAAACACACAGCATCAGTAATCATCAGGGAAATGCAAATTAAAACCAAATGAGATATCACTTCTCACTTGTTACAATGGCTATTATCGAAAAGGCAGCAGATAGCAAGTGTCGGTGAGGCCATGGAGGGGAGTGAGACTTGCACGGGGTCGGTGGGAATGTAGACTGGTGCAGCCATTCTGGGAAACAGCATGGAGGTTTCTCGAAAAACTAGAAATAGATAACGTGTGTCATAGTCCATTTCCTACTGCTGTAACAGAACATCTGAAACTGGGTAGTTTATGAGAAACAGAGATTTAGCTCTCACAGTTCTGGAGGCTGGGAAGTCCACAGTCTAGGGGCCCGCATCTTGTGAGGGTCTTCTTGCTACAACATCCCACAGTGGGAAGTGGAAGGCAGAAGGACGAGAAAACATGAGAGAGAGCCCGTGAGAGAGCAGGAGAGGACTGAATTTGCTTTCATAGCAAACATAACAGCACTAATCCATTCTTAACAGCAGAGCCCTCGTGACCTAATCACCTCTTAAAGGTCCCACAACTCAATGCCATTGTACTGGAGATTGTTTCTAACACATGAAATTTGGGGGACACATTCAAACCTGCGGGAACCAGGTGGAGACCCAGGTCGTTTGCCCCCCAT
Source organism: Galeopterus variegatus (assembly GCF_000696425.1). NCBI lineage: Eukaryota > Metazoa > Chordata > Mammalia > Dermoptera > Cynocephalidae > Galeopterus > Galeopterus variegatus. The sequence continues at coordinate 7,427 of NW_007742001.1, forward strand.
GCAGGAGCTTTCTACAGGGTGTGGGGGCTCTGGACCCTATTGCAGCCCCTCAACCCACACCAAGCCTGGAATTGACCACCTGGGGGCACTGCTTGGCAAATTTCCATCCTCTTTACAGTACTGGAGCAGAGCCGCTGGCGCAGGTTTGACCCTCTCCACAGCAGGGCAGGGGCTCTGCCAGCTGCAGCCCTCGCCCCAAGAGCAGCCCCAGCCCCGCTGTAGGATGGCTGTGATGTCTGGCAGACGTGCAGTTTCTGGGGACCCCCACCTCCCCGCATGCTTCCCCTTTCCCTCACCACGGGGGTGGGGGTCCAGAGGAGAGACGTGAAAGGCTCACACACCTGCTCCCCCCACCCAAGCTGTCATGGTCTGCTTGCTGCCCACCTTTCTAGAAGTCCCCACTCCTGGGGCCCTAATTGCAAGTCAGAGACTGTGGTCGTCCAGCAGTAGCCCCCTGCGGGGCAGCTCAAGATCTGCAGCAAGCTCTCCGTCCACGCCGTCTCCTCCTCCCCTGAGGACCAATGTCCGGGTCCGAGTCCCTCGCTCCATCGCCCCCGCCCCCCTCCTGCCGTCACTCTTGCCTCGCCCCACGCACAGCAGCTCTGCAGCCCCCCACCCCACGCTGCCCTCCTCAGGGGGCCCCCCCAGGGTCGGGCTCCGCAGCCCCCACCCCCGCAGCCTCTGCCACCGCCAGGAGCGGGGCGGTGCGACAGTGACTCACACGGCCCGCCTGAATTTCATTTATTCAATAGCTCTGGGCCTGAAAAACACCAGCTAAATTGCATCCCATTTTCCCCAAGCCCATTAGCAACCGGCGGCCTTGTTCTCAGCCGTGCTGCTGCGCCATCCCGGGCTCAAGGGGAGGGTGATTTGTTCTGCCTCTGCTGTCCCCCTCCACCCCCCCTCAACCAATTTTTCTTCTTTGTGTATCCAGAGAACAACAATGGCCTGCCCGAGTCCCGGGTGGGAGGACAGTGACCCCCAAGGCCTCCCGCCCAGCTCCCACCTCCCCATGCAGCCCCTCCACCTGCCCAGCTGCTGCTCTGGCCTTTACTCTGCAGCCTTTGGTGATTTTACCTCTCCCCACACTCTTCTGCACCCCCTCAAAGTCCACCCCTGCCCTGGGGCCGCAAGATGGATTTCTCCCCCTGGGGTGGGGGCCATGATTGAAGACGCATCATCCCCCGCCACCCACTGGCCATGGGACCACAGGCAGGTTGCTTCCCTGGCCTGAGTTTCCTTTTTTCAAGCTGAAAACAGGAAAGTTGATATTAATAGGTGGCTACTAGGGGCAGGGGCGTTCTGAGAGATAAGGGATGGAAAGGCAGGGACCTCCTGGCCTGGACCCCAGCTCTGGCTGTGGGTTCATCCTGCTCTACTGAGGTCTTTCTCCACAACCCAGAGGGTGGATACCCACTGCCCTTAACTGTCCAAGGCCTCTTAAGGTCTCGCATCTTTGTCTCCCCGGGCAGGTTTGCTGCTCGAGAGTGGCCAGGTCCTCTCAATCCAGGTCTCAGTCCAGAGCAGGGTGCTGGGAGACCACTTGGTAAGTAGAAGTGGAACATATGGAATATGAATGGACACTCAGGGCCCCTGGCCTGTGAGAAGTGACAAAGTGCTATGCAGCCATGAAAGGCCGATGAGCCCCTAGCCGAGACTCAGCTGTAATCACAAGCGCTCCAGGAGTCCCAGAGAAGAGAGAAAGTTGGAGAGAAACAGAACAGCTGTCTGCCTTTAGGCCAGGGGCACTGCCTCTGGGAACTGCGCTGCACAGGGCAGTTGAAAACCCCACTGGCTGTCGGGGCTCCTGGGAGGCTGATGAAATGATTTGTCCTCCCTCCCATCGAAGGGTGGTCTGCACCATCTCTTTGCATCAAGCCCAGGCGAACCCCCTCACAGGTACCCTGCAGTCAGCGCTGCCAGGAAAACGGCAAAGGGAGGAAGACAGCAGACAGGAGAGAAACAACTGCCCCACCTGACCCAGCCATGACTCTGCAGGGAAGTGGCAGGCAGCCCTCGCTTCCTGGGGTCCTAGACAGCCCCTACCCCCCCTCCCTGGAACTGCCCTCCGAGGGCTCTGCTCACGTCTTCTCCCTCTGTAGGGAAGAGGCCAGTGCCCAGCGGCCTCACCTCAGGGGCAGGTGGTCTGTTCCGTGCTCCCAGCATCCCCCAAATATCTAAACCAGGCATGCGCTGGGGTGGGGGAGGCAGAGAAGGCTGGCCAAGAAACCTCAGAGTGCTGGAGCACCGGCCCTCTGCTGGGCACTGTGCCATGCATGCTCTCAAGTCTCTCCCAGGACCCCAAGTGGTATGATAAGGAAACTGAAGCTCAGGGGCTTCTAGTGACTTCCCTAAAGTCACACCGCAAGTGCACGGAAGAGTGGACCATTGCTCAGATGTGTTGGAGCATGAGGCTCTGACAGCGTGGATGCCACCTGTGCCCGGATCCCCATCAGCAGGGCTCGTGCCCAAGTGGGGGGTACGCTTGGGCAGTGTCAGTCCGCTGACCTCTCAGAACCACCCTCTTCCCCTCCTGAGACCTGGAAACTTCATCGTGTTCTGCAACACAAACTTTCTGTGCAAGAAACTCCATTTTATTCTTGCGCCGTGTATGATGCCAGAACGCTCAGTCAGACATGCCACTCTCTCTGCCACCCACCAAAGGGGGCAGGGGGGTGGCTGGCTGAACAGTCCTTGAAGCAGGAACAGTGTCTCCGGAGCTCCCGGGAAGCAAACGAGCATGGCCATTAGGGGAACTGGACGTGAGTGGAAGAAACTGCCCATCTGTGAGAAGACAGGCCTCACCACCAAGGGGCAGAGTGGGGTCAGCTTCATTAGTGGACCAGGAGAGAATGAGAAAGTCCTGTGGCTCGGGGCACCAGACAGAGTGACCTAGGGGCTGCTGCAGAGGGTATCAGTTGCTTTAGGCTCAGAACCAGTGAGAAGCCGTGCTCAGCGAGAACAGGGGACCCTCTGATCCCGAACCTTTCTTTCTAGCCCAGCTCCTGATACAGCAAGCACCCACCCCCAGTGTGCCCGGTTCCTCACCTTCCCCTAGCACAGCATCTACTGCATGACTCCCTCAGCCCCTTCCTACCCTATCCAGGTCCCTGACCTTGGCTTGAGTGCGCAGAATGCCCCCTCTTCCTCACATGCATGACAGCATGCGTGTGCACGTGCTCGTACCGGGGTCCGTGGAGTGGTGTGTGCAATCATCTACACGCACGTGCACATTCCTCAACCCTCTGAAAGTCATTGAAGGGGTCATGGCTGGCAGGACAGAGCTGTGAACTGGAGGCAAAGTGGAGAGACAGAGTGGAGCTACTGGGGTGACATCAACATCGTGCTAGTCAGACCTGGGGGACAGGCCTCATCCTGCGTGGGAGGTGGATGGTAGTGTGCCCACTTTGTGGATGAAGAAACTGAGGCTCAGAGACAAGAAAGCCATGGTGCCAGCTAGTGACAAAGGCTGGATTTGAACCTAAGTCCTCAAACTCTGGAGCCCATCACCACCAGATCTCATTTTACTAGGTATTTTTATTTAAAAAATTTTTAGAATAGCATTCTCCCAGTGCCTCCCCCCACCTGGTATGGACACCCACCTTGGGTGGCAAAGGCTACCTTATGTCTCTTTCCCAAACTCAAAGTCACTTTTAAGAACCGAAGTGTTTTCCAAAAAGGTGGAGTTTGCCCCCACCAAAGGAACTCTGGAGAAGGGGCTGGAGGTATCACGCCCAGGGGCGGGGTGGGGAGTGGCAGGAGGTTTCAAGGGTCTCCCCAGCAGCTGGGCTCACCCAAGGGTCTCCTGCTGCTTGCAGGCCCTAGCCAAAGCCACCCTCTGGCTGTGGGATGGAAGGGGCCAGGAAGGAAGCTTCTCTGGGCCTCAAGTTTCCTCCTGTCATATGCCACGGTCCATCCAGAGCACCACTGCGGGGGGCTGCGGAGGGAGTCTGGAGAAGGTGCCCCCCACCGAAAGCCCTAGCACGATGGTGGCTGCCTGTTTTTGCATTTGCAGCGGAGTGGGGGAACAGCCAAGCTGGGCGCCCCCTCCCCTGCCAGCCAGCTCAGGCTGAGGTGGCAGAGGGCTAGAGCGGGCGAGCGGCTCTGGGGAAAACAGTGTGAGTCACCCGCCGGCCGGAGCGTGTCCTTCCCGGCTGGAGAGCTGCGGCGGCAGGTTTCATAGGTAATTATGTAATTTATGAGGCTCGCGCTCGGGGCTGTGTCTGAGTCAGCCCGGCTGTGTCGTGACCAAGCGGAGGCTGCAGCGCTGACGCGTGGGCACCGGCTGTGCCTCTGGGTCCTGGCCTCTGCCCCACGGGGGGGCCGCCAGCCAGCCCCAGGCCCGGAATGGGCAGGCGGCGGGGCGGGGAGCCATCTGAGACCTCAGATCCATAGAAAAACATGTCTTTTCGTAGCCCTGGCTCCTGCCTCAGGATGTGGGGCTCACACACAGCAGGGGTGGGCCCAGGAGCGAACCCCAGATTCAGGACATTGCTCCCTGCAAAGTGTTCCTGGGCAAGGGGGTGACATTCTATGAGAGTTCCTTCTGAAGGCAGATGGCCTTAACAAGCATCCTCTGTGAACATACAGACACACAATCATATTTACATCTTGATACTGTGTATTTATTATTCAAATGGCTTGACAACATTCAAAGTGTTTGAAAACAAAGAGGAGGAATTCCTGCCTTCCTCCCCAGCCTCGCTGTCCACGCTGGGAGAGGAGCACATGTCCTCTGCTCTTTCATCCAGTTTATTGCCACTCGGTGTTTATCCCAGTGCCCAGGCAGCACACCCGCTCCCACAGCGAAGGCTGCTGCTGTCCCGGTGAGGGCTTGGCCCCCAGGTACTCGATCAGGGTCCTTTAAAGTGTGGGGGGATACAGGAGGCTTCTCAGTGCCCCGGGGCTCTCTCTTGCTGGGTGAAGTGGGGAGAAGCCACGGGTCCGGCAGGGTACTGTGCATCTGGGGGTTGCAGGGGGCTTGGCCTTCTCCAAGGACAGGGAACATTCTGGAACATTTTGGAGCAGATCCGGGGCTGAGACTCCACTGAAGGAGAGAGAAGTGGAGAGAGTGTCAGTCAGAAGTACCAAGGGTTTCCTGGGGTCTTCCCATAGCGCCCCACGACTTCTAAGTCACCCAGCCAGCGGGCACAGGGGTCTGCATCCCACCCTCACTGTGAGTGTCTACTACGCTCCACCTCAGTTTCCTCATCTGCAGGGTGGGCATCACCCTGACAGCCACCCCCCAGGACAGAAAATAGATGGAGACACCAAGCTGTCATTCCAACCTCCCCTTTCTCCTTCCTTTTCTTCCAGTGTTTCCTCTCCCAACCAGTCCCTCCCCACCCAGTCTCCCCTTCTATTTTTCCTGGCTAAAACCCACCACAGACACCACCACACCCGGAAAGAGATAAATAAATAAAAGAAAAACAACCTCAACTGTGAAAAGCAGTCCAAATCTGAATTTTTTCCGGCCTGAGTTAATTACACTTTAAATTGGCATGTTTACTGATTGGGGGATTTCGAGTTAACAGAGACAGGCTCCCCCCCCCCAACTGTTTGTACAGTAAAACGCAGCAGGCTGGCGGGCTCCCCCAGGCCTTGGCAGGCCCCACCACTCCCCTGCCAACGAGAGAGCATAACAGAAACATCTATTTTTGAGTGTTAGAGAAAATGAAGATATCACAGATGGTGGAAAACAGTGTTCTGGATGGTTTCCTGCATCCCAGGCTCTGTGCACCTTCTCAACAGCTTCTCACCCCAGGAAAGACCAGAGGCCTTCACCCTCTAGGGACCCTGGCCTAGTCTAGTCAAGGCTCCCTCACCGTGGCACTTCCCTATAGGGTTTACACCCCTCTCCTTGGAGCAAGGCCCTGTGGGGTGCGGAGGGAGCTCTGGGCAGGAATCAGGAGGCCTGTTTCATTCATTTGCTCAGCAAACAGGGAGCCAGGAGGAGCTACACAGAATAAGGAGGCATGGTCTCTGCCTTCTTGAGACCCACCTGAAAAATGGGCTTGGGTCTCTCATAGACCCCATGTGCCCTGGAAAAATCCCATGCCTGCTCCGGGCCTAGAGGGAGGTACTACTGGTCTCTCTGACAGAACTTACCAGACCCAGAGAATGCTTCTGGGGTCTGGCCGGGCTGCCCAGCTCACAGCCACATCTCTCCTGGCACAAGCAGCCTGGTGTGGATGCCTGTGTCCCTGTTCTTGGCTCATGGTTGGGATCAATGGAAGGCTCTGCTCCTTGATGTCCACATACTGAAGACCTGCCGAGTGCCCGGTCCAGCACTTGGCCTGCAAAGGGAAGGAAGGCCGCAGGCATCACGCAACACCTTCTCCAGACAAGATCCTGTGCCGGGTACAGGCATACCATGGTGAACAAATCAGAAATGGCCCCTGCTCCAGCAGAGCTTGAAGTGTGGGTAGGGAAATACCTGTTGATCAGAGAATCAGAGTAATGAATATCTGACTGCAAACTGAGACTCTGCATGTGCAGGATCAGTCAGGGAAGGCTTTCTGGAGGAGGTGGACTCCCCGCCGGGCTGCCTGCTCACCCAGCCCAGCCTGCCTCTCCTTAGGGTCCTTCCCACTCCCAGCCTCAGGCCCCCAGCCCCACACTCACTGGGCTCAGGGCCTGGTGCCCTTGGGCAGGTGGCTGTGCATGCAGATGATGTGAGTGGCATGGGTATAATAGGAAGATGACAAATGGTCCTCCATCACGACCTGCTCCCTGGCCCTCAAGCCCATCCCCGTCCATGACAAATGGCCCCTCTCCATCTGCAGGGACTTTTCAGTGGCCTTAGCTGCAGTCTTGGCAGCACTTGGTGGAGATTTATGCCTGTCTTTCCTGGATTCTTCTGCATTTTCTGCTTCTTTAAGAGAACATGCTTTTATTTATTCATTCCACAAACATTCTCTGAATGCCTCGTGTCCACTTCCTCCAGGCGATACAAAGGCCAGATTCAACACCCCCTCCTCATGTGCTGAACATCTACTATGTGCTGGTGTCTGTGGCCAGATCTGATACAGGGAGACAGGTGCTGGCTGAGCACCTACTATGTGCCAACATGCAGAGTCAAGGGACCTGGCTTCCAGAAGCTCTACTGCAGGGGAACAGTCCTCCTCCCACCCCTTTGGACATTGAGGTCCCAACTTGGTGTTTTTGCAGCCCTTCCCGCACTAGGTCACCCTGGTATATACAAAGAAAGACACTGTTTAGTCACTGGAGGTGGGTTCTTACCCCAGTGTTTCCACCCCAAAGTTTAGACAATCCTCAGCAGGAAAAAAAGAACCCACAGCAAAGCATCCTACCAGAGACCTCAGTTTTCTTACCTCTCATAGGATGTGAAAGGGGGAATGAACTCGGGGGTCCCGCTCAGCCCTGGCATTTGGGGGTTCTCTGCATCCTTGAGGTCCCATGTGGACTGGGAGTTCTGGGGGGTCTCCAGGATAGCAGCAGCCACTGAGACCACACAGGTGCACAGTCAATGGGAGGAGCACAGAGTGGGAGTGCGTGGTCCCACCCGGCACAGGTGGGCTGGATGGTCTGAGCTCTTGCTTCATGCTCACCAGCCACTGGGCCAGGTCTCTGTCACTGCACACAACTGCAGGAGCCAATACAGCCCTCAAACACTGTCAAATGGGAGCAAGAGACCCAGAGCAATGTGTGCCTTTGCCCACCATGTCCTGGGTCTCCTGACAAAGCAAGTAGCCCTTTCCCCAGGCCAGGCATGAACCAAACACCCCATTCCATGGGTGACGGCAACACCTGGAGAGACACCGGGTGGCTACAGAGGAAAGAACCATGAATATGATTCTGGCAAGCTAAGTCCTGGGAAAAGCAAGCCTACCTCATCATGCACAGAAAATTTCGAGGCTGATTCGATGAGCCTGCGCTAACGTCTTACAGGACACAGGGGCTAATTCCTAAAGCTACTCTTTTTGCCACAAGTAGGATGACTAAGAACATGCAGCTTGGAGCCAGACCCCACTCGGCCTCCAGCTGGGTGATTTTGGACAAGTCACTCGACCTCTCTGTGCTTCATTTCCTTGTCTGAAAAACAGAACTCCCACAGCCGATGGGGCTCAGGACCAAGGCAAATGCCTCTTCAGGGCAGCTACTGTTTTTCTTCTTATCTCCCCTTGAGAACAAGATGGGAATGGGGACATAGGTCCAGTTTGTCAATATCCCAATCATGTCCAAGAGGCACGGTGGGGATGAACTGGGCCCTTGCACATGGCAGGCACCGGAAAACGGTGTGTGCCACATGAACTCGGACTGGAGGCTGGGTTTACACACCACCCTGGAGATGAGCCAAGTAACTGGCCCTCTGTCTGAAGGGTGCACAGTGACCTTCATCCTGGCTGCTTGGGGGACAGGCATTTTCATTTGGCTTGTCAGATGAGAAAGTCCCTTTGTTTATTTTCTCTTCTCCTCAAACAATAAATAAATCAGTAATTTTGGTTTTAATGAAATTCTGCACTGTGCGACATAGGGTCACTGTCTTTGGGCCTAAAATAAGTTGGGAACATGCAGGCTGCTGAATGCTCAGGCTGACATTTTGCCTCATGCATAATTCTCAGGTGGCAGGTGGCGTGCCCAGCGCTTCTCCTGCACGGAGGCCAGGAGACTCAAGGGGCAGCCAGCCTTTTAATGCTTTTATGTGAGGATGGTTACGCTGGAGCCATTAAATAAGGCTGATGTCGGTCTCCCCCGACACACATTTAATATATCCCAAAGATGTGTAGATGCATTAACAGCAATTTTCCTCTCCAAATGTTCCCATTTAGTCAGTTCCGTGCATAAACTATTAGCCGTGACACCACGCTCCAGCCTGTTGCAGATGGAGTTCTCCAGAGCACCTGGCTCTGCTGGAGGTGGGGGGTCACGCTCAGCCAGCAGCTGCAGGATAACGCTGGGGCTTGTCACTTCTTTTGGAGCTTCTGTTCCCCCCACCCTTGAAAAAGTAGAGAGAAGAACCCAGACCCAACTGACCTGTCCCTTTTCCAATAAACCTCAGACTCTGAAATGCCGTCCTGAAAGGGGCAGAAAGAGCTAGAAAACCAAACACCATTTCACAAATGTGAAGAATCTCTAAGAACCTATTACCATATTCATGTACTCAGTCACCACATCTTATTCAATGCCTGCTTTATGCCCGGCACTTTCCTGGGGATTAACCTGATACAGTCTCCCTGCTTTGGGGGACTCCATTAGTCAATCAACAAACACTCAATATTCTGCTAATAAGGGCCTGGCCTGAGTCCCAGGGCTGGGGGAACAGCAAAGAATAAGACATAAAGAAAAAAAATCTCTGCCCTGAGAAATCTTAGTGTAGGGGTGGGGGCGGTGGGTGTGAGAAAGTAGACATTAACATCATGCAATTTTGGAGAGCAGTAAGCTAGGAAGAAAATCAAAATCACAACAGGGTGACAGCATGTGACTAGGGAGAGGTGGGGCTGGACTGCTTTTGTCAGGAAGATCAGTTTTGCTTGGAAAAGGACATTCCATCCCCTTTAGAATCCTGAATCCCCGAGAAAGGAAACTTCTCCCTGGCAGAAGGAGGAGAGGGCACTGGAGGGAGACCCTACAGGGAGCCTGTCCAGTGGTCCAGGCCAGGGAGAGCAGCCCCTTCAGCAGTGCTGCAGCCATGGGCTTTGAGGGAAGGGGAGGTCAGGAGAGGAAGCCCACGCAGGGAAAGGCATGCACAGAGCTGAGACTTCCAGTGGGGGTGATGCAGGCTCCGTTCAGAAAGAACTTCCTGCAGCCCAGGGAACAATTAAAAAATACCAAGCAGCCTTAGCTCACCCTTTGGAGGCGCTATTGGCATGCACTACGCCAATGGCCCTGAGCCCTGCCCACCACCCGGGTGTGGGCAGCACTTTCTGGAGTCACTAAGTCTCCAGGTCAGCTGAAAACAAGCCTCTATGGTAGCCTTGCCGTGGCCTGGCAGGGCAGGGGTGCAGATATGAACTGAACCTCAGGAGGTAAAGCCTGGGAGTGACTACTGCCAGAAGCAGGGACCTAGCTGGTGGTACTAAGTATTCCGGAATTGGGGAGCCCATTCCGTCATGCTTTCAAAAGCCCTCCAGAACAGTCTGGAGTTGGAAAACTAATAGGTGAGGTGCCACAGGCCCTGCGCAAAATCCATGGGGTCAACCAGCGCAGAGGCTTCTGCTGCCTGGAGTCAGCATCACGAACTGGAAGTGGTCTAAGGCGGGATTCGATGCCGGAAAGAGGTTGACTGTATAATATTCATCGTATAGAAAGTGAACACCTCACAGGCAACCTATTCCAGGTATCATGAAGCAGCGCTGACTCGAGAGAGGAGGCTTCTTCCTCAAAGATGGCCTCCTGCCACCCACCTCCAGGAGAGGGACACACAAGGCCATGGAGGCAAGCCAGGCACATGCTCAGCCCCCAGCCATGCACCCGAGGGCCAGTGGGGCGGGCCAGTCACATCCCTGCGGACACGAGTAGGCCGCAGGAAGCATGCAAGGCGGGATTTGGTGCTGAAAAGAGGTCGACCGTGTATTGTGCGTCATGATGCATGCGAACGCGCCACGGGCAACCTCTCCTCAGGCACCACGTGCTCAGCAAGCAGAACTGCGGGCTCCTCCAAGGGCAGTGTCACCCTGCCCAGGGTCTGCATGGAACTGGGAGGAGGAGGGCACCCCAGGTGCAGGGCACACATGTGGTTGGCCCCAGCAGGGAGAGCCTGATGAGGGGCAGCTGTCCTTTGCCTCAGTGGCACTGGATACAGAAAATGGGCTGAACCCGGGTCCTTGGTCACACACAGAGGGAATGCTCCATGACAGGCCTCCCCCACTTTGAAACCCCAGCCTCTCCCCCAAAGGCATGTGGCCCCCAGGAATCTCTACCAGAATGGACTCGGTGCTGAGGGTTGACAGAGATGGGGAAAATGTCATACACAGAGCCCATGCATTCACATACCCTGGAAGGGCCGGCCCCAGGCCTGGCCCTGTGTCGGCGTGGTGCCCCCCACACACTGCACGTGGTAGGTGGTACTGAAAACAGGCCATCTGTGTTATATTCGTCATTAATAAAGCGAACTCATCACAGACAACCTCTCCTCAAGTACCCAAAGTGGCGCCAACTCAAGGACCACTGTGGCTGCTGCGTCCCATGGTGCCGGCATCGCCTCCCAGAAGCCGTCCTGAGGAGGCATGGGACACCAAAGGTGAGAACACACAGCGACAGGCAGCACACACCCCGCCCAGCCCAGCTCAGTGACCAGGCCTCCGCCCAGGCAGTGACCTGAAAGCCCCCACGCCATTTCCACCCTCAAAAGGGCTTTGTCTCCAAGAGGTCCTCCAAGGTGAGATTTGATACTGAGAAAAGATCAACCATGTATTATTCGAAGTCAATAAAGCGAATATAACACGGTCGATCTCCCTTCAAGTACCAGGCACAGCGCTGAGCTGAGGAGCAGTCGGCTTCCCCCAGGCCCGCAGGCTGCAGCGGGTATGGACGGCTAGTGGACCAGGTGAAGTACATTAGAAACAATTACTTTCCAACTGGTCGACCATCCATCCCCGTACCCCAGAGCGGTGCTGATACCGGCGTTCTTTCCCGAGGTGCCGCGGCCTCCGAGAGGGCCTCTCTGGTGGAATTTGATACCGAAAAGGGGTTCACCGAGCAACATTCGTCGTCCAGATGCAAAGTTGCTCGGGTAACCTCTCCCCGAGTACCATGGAGAAGCTCGGACTAAGTCGGATACTTCAAGATGGGTGCTTCCAGAAGACCTTCCCCAAGGGTAGTACAGATGCTGGGCATTCAGGGGCCAGAGCTTCACACTCTACAAGACCTCCCCAACTGCTGAAGGCAACCGTCCCATCACCTCCCCAGAGTGAATCTACCATCCGTCACCTCCCTGGACCCTCCCCAGAAGTTGAGCATGAGACCCAGGCAGATCTTATACTGTAAAGAGGGTGCCATGCATGGGCACACTGCTGAGGATGAAGATAAAGCCCTGCTCACACTCAGCTCCGCGTTGCCAGACCCCAGAGAGGGAGCAACCCCAGGTTCCCTGCACAGGCATAGAGCCCCCTTCCTGGGAGACAATGGCATTTGGAAGGAGCTCAGTGGGGTACGATGCTGACACCCAGAGCTGCCCCTCGTGTAGCCCCCTCAGCACCACCTCTAGCCCCACATAGGTATCATCGTCACCCAAGAATCCATCAAAGGGCAAGTTAACATTTAACAACAACAACTGGTTCACCATTTGATTAGCCTCATACACAAAGCAAGTAAAAGATTGAAAATAAAGGGGAGGGTGGGGTAAAAGAGGAAGAAAACTGCAAATGAATCCCAGACTGATGACCTCTCTGCACAAAAGGGCTGAGCAGCCCCAACATCATAAGCCCAATCTTTCCCAGAGTCAGCATGACATCCAGAACATGCCTTCTGTATTGGGCTAGCCAGTGAGGGCCGGGGACCAGATGACATATGCCACAAGCAGAGTCTGGATTCTGTGCCCACCACCCATTTTGTGAACTTTGGAGTGGGACCGACAGCAGAATCCTTTCCCTGACGTTGGCATGAGTCCAGAAAGCCAAGTCTTGCTACTATCGCAGCAAGAGGATAGCCACCTAAGGTCTGTCACAAAGAAAGAAAACACATCACAGACAGCTTCCCATCAGGAACCATGATACTGACCTGCATCATCTCCCACAGTGCTCCTGAGAATGGGCCGGACAGTGACGGCTAGTGGACCAGATGACACACATCATCCGCACATCGGGCCTGTCCTGTGGGCTGCACCCATGCACCTACCCTGGGGAGAGGGCTCTGGTTGCTGCCACCTCCTGAGGATGGCGTGGCTGCTGGAAATCCTCCAGGGTGGGGGTTGATCTGGAAAGAGATCCACCATGCAATGTTGGTCACAAATAAACCATGCCAGTAAACAACCACCTCTTTTCACATCCCAGGCAATTGTCTTCATCCTGGAAACATCAACTCCAGGGTTACCTCCCAACAAGGCTTAGCCTCTAAGACCAAATGACATTAGCACCAATGAGGGTGCCATGGGGCCAACATGGAGCTTTGACAGGTGCCAACACTGGGGTCCAAGGAAGCATTATCCCTGGAATGTTCCAGGCTTCCTGTGTATTCAGCAACAGCACTGGAAGCAACTGTTGTGAAAGACCAGACTCCATGATTACAAAACTTCTGCTTCACTCTGGGGTCAGCATTTCACCCAGAACCCCACATGCAATGGAGGGAGACCAAGAGGGGCTGGACAAGGTGATGCATGTCACTAACATAGCACATGGTCTGGTGACAACACGTATCCACACCCCTAGAGGACACCTCACCAGTGTGTCACCCCTGAAGTCAGCATACCTGTCTAGCAAGCTCTCTGGGAAGGTTTGGGACAGAAAGGAAAAGCTAGCTGCAGAAAGGACACTGTGTTTTGACCCCAGCCTCCTACTGACCCTGCCAATTCTACTCTAAACACACACGAACTTAACCATCTTAACAAGAATTGTACTAACATTGATTTTCATAAAGACATGTCTTTCAGTGAATTCCATTAAACTAACCCAATTCCACGTTTTGCTTTCTTGCTGCACTGTTGAGCTGTTTTCATTTCTTTTATTTCCCTTGTTATTTTCCCCAAATCATTTTCATTAGGATCAATTCTTTTCCATTTAAAAATCTGAATGCAGATTTGATTCCTTAATGTGCTTTTGTCTACATCAAATATTGCTGTTTTTAGCAGCCGCCACCACAAATTTCCTCTGGTGGCTGCCACGTCTGTGGCATTCTATTTCCCCAGGTCAGGTGTCGCAGCCGAAACATTGTCAAGAAAATTGGATTCTTCTGCCAATTTATAGTCAATTGAATGCATTTTACTCTGTGCCATTTCAGCTTTTTTTTCGTTTTATTTTGTGTTGATTATTTTTTATCACTATTATTTAACACAAATGGGATGAAATACTGATAGTTTCTATGCATTTCATAACCCATGAGAAAACTGAAAACGGTATTTGGTGGGGACATAGAAAGAGAGAAAAAGAGACAAGGAGACAGGAACAAACAGAGAGGCGGGGTGGGGACTGCAGCATCTCACTGACCCCGTCCAGTGCGAGCTCTCGGTTTATCCACAAGCTCAGAATATCTTCAGGGAAAACGAGGTGCAGCCAAAATGTCTTTGGGATCAACAGCCCAAATAGTGACGTCGTGGAGACAGAGGATCCGAGGTGAGAACTGGAGCCGACTCAGCCGTCATCTGTCACGGTCCCTGGTGACACCCATCATGAACCCAGCCTGTGTCCTCTGATACACATCCAATCTTGTCATCGGGGAGGTGCAGACATCCACATCTACACCCTCCGTTCTTGTTCATGGGAGAAGTGTAGACCCTGAGCTTGCTTGCCACTGAGTACCCGAAGACATCCCAAACAGCATTTGATACTCAAACAAAAGCTGCCTTTGTGTGATTCCACATAAATAAAGCGAATTCACCAAGGGCAGCCTCTGATCAAGGATCAAACAGCAGCACAGGCAAGAACCGAGACGCCTCCTCACCAAAGGCGGCTTGGCCTCCAGGGTCTTGCTGCTGACACCAGCTCTCTCTCTCTCTCTCTATCCCTCTCTCAGGAAAGTCTGGCACTACTTCCAAGGAGGCCCCTAAGCTGTGTCTGGACATGGTATGTCATGGCCCAGCTCCCATGGCACTAGGAATCGTCTCCTGAGCTGGCTTCGGGTGTGGGTGAGGCTGTGAGCACACACATCACAGATTGGGCCCGTGCTTGGGTCAGCAGACAGTCACTTACCCTAGAGGGGCACGAACACTGCCGAGGTCCTGTCCCCAAAGCTGGTATCTCCTCCAGGAAGTCCCTGAGGTGGGATTTAACACAGAGAAGGGAGCCGCCATTTAAGTGTGTGACTGTGGTAAAGTCCATGCAGCCAGCAGGGTTGGGGGGTGGATGGGGGTCCGACCTGAAGGCCAGTGACTCCTTGAGCATAGCATCCTCCGAGGGTGGGAGGGACTGCGGGGGTGAGTGGATGGTGTCACAAGGAAAGCATAGGCTTGGGTGACGTCCTCCATTTCTTCTTGCTTCCAATAGGCCTCAAAGAGAGTTTAATTTTTTTTTAAAAAAGTTTGTTTTTTCATTTAGCTCCAAATGCAACTACTGTGCTCGCCTAGAGACACGGTGGGCAAAACAGGTGAGCATCTACCCTCAGGGAGCTTGTGTTCTAGTGGGCAAGAAGACAATAAATAAAGATAGCAACAGTATAACAACGATCACCATAAGTACCGACGCTTACTCAACTGTGCCTGATGCTGTCTGAACACTTGCGTGTATATTGAGTTTCTACACCCACCTTATGAGTAGGTATGAGCCCATTTTACAGATGAAGAAACTGAAACACAGGGAGGTGACAGGCTAAATGACTCACCCAGCCAGCAAACATAAGGCAGCCATAAATGCTATGAATGACTCTTATGTTGCACCAGGGATGATCGAGTCATGTCATGGAAACCTGTCTTCAAATACCATAGATTCTCATGTCGAGGAAAGCCCCCTCCTCCCTGGGCTTGGCTTGGCTTCCAAGTCACCCCACTGATTAGGATACCTGAGGGGGTCATAACAACGCAACATGTTGCATAACTGAAGCGTGTGCCTTCCATTGGGCCTGGCTATTGAGATGACACAAAAGTCCTTTTCCCGAAAGTGTATCTCACATCCAAGATTCCATACCTAAAAGGATCAAAATACCGAATGTGTTTTATTCACTTATCAGTCTTCAAGGAAGGAAAGGTAGCCATGACTAGAAA
>NW_007742002.1:0-492 GCF_000696425.1 Galeopterus variegatus
TCTTTCTTTCTTTCTTTCTTTCTTTCTTTCTTTCTTTCTTTCTTTCTTCCTTCTTTCCTTCCTTCCTTCCTCCCTCCCTTCTTTCTTTCTTTCCCTTCCTTCCTTCCTTCCTTCCTTCCTTCCCTCCTTCCTTCCTTCTTTCCTTCCTTCCTTCCACACAGTTATGAGCAAGAACATTTCGTATTTCTCATTCTCTGTCTGGCTTATTTCACTTAACGTAATTTTCCCCAGGCTCATCCATGTTGCTACAAATGGCAGAATTTCATGCTTTTTTATATCTAAGTAGTATTCCATTGTGTATATATACCACATTTTCTTTATTGAGTCATCTGTTGGTCGACACTTAGGTTGGTTCCATATTTGGGCTATTGTAAATAGAGCTGTGGTTAAAATGGGAGTGCAGGTGTCCCTTCAACATGATGATTTCTATACCTCTGGATATATACCCAGCAGTAGGATTGCTGGGTCATATGCTAGTTCTATCTGTAGTTG
>NW_007742002.1:1290-3604 GCF_000696425.1 Galeopterus variegatus
TTCTGTTCTGTTCAGCTGAGCAAGCCACGTGTTGAGCTTCAGTTGGAGCTTGTGTACAGAGGGTGAGGTACAAAGATGAGTGGGACACAGTCCCCACAGCTGAGTCGAGCAACAGAACAGGGCGCGAACGCAGGGAGTTCCAATCCGGCAGACCCGTGCTTATAATATCAGTATCTTATTGAAGTTATTTTTGGCATGCTTTGGTATTTAGACTGCTGCCTTTTGCTAGAAACTTTCTTCCCTAGGGTGTGACGCCACTTTCCTGATTCTCTTTCTGCCTCTCTTGTGGTCCCTTCTCAGTCCACTGTGTTGGCTTCCTTGTCCATCTTCCACAGGTTGATTTTGGCTCCCTGTTTTTACTCTGGGTGATTTCCAGGGATGGTTGGCTTCAACTCTGACACCTGTGCTGATGAGGCCTAAACATTAGATATTGTATATCTCCACTTGGATCCACCATAGGGCAACTGAAATACAACATATTCAAAATGGAATTCATCTTTTTTCCCAGATATATTCCCTCTGTTTTATTTTCTGCCATGGCAAATGATACTCCCTAGTTACCCAAGGTAGGGCAGGGAAGGAGAGGAGGTGAAGGCTTCACTCTCTNAGCTCAGAGAATTTTAAATGAATTTTTTTTTTTTTTTTTTTTTTTTTGGGAAGATGTGAAGGGTCCTAAAAAACTCTTCCCAGACCTTCCATTTGGAAACATGGATAGTGACAGAGTAGAAGCCCGTAAGAGCCTCCTGGAATCATTCCTAAAGGTCAGCATCCTTCTATTTGGGCCTTGCTCTCATTTTAACCCCCAGACATTTATGCCAAGGTGGAAGGATCTGGGGACTGGAATTTATCTTTAAAATTCTTCCTATGTTTTACTTTTGCAGCAACTCTGTGCCATTCCTGAAATCGCTAACAGTGAGGAGGTACAGGAGTTTCTTGCTCTGAACACAGATGCTCGTATTGCCTTTGTCAAGAAACCATTCATGGTCTCTAGAATAGACAAGGTATGAGCAGGGCCACTATGCTCAGCTTTATTTTCTATCTGTAAATGTGGAGTATTCATCAGAATGGAGGCCGTGCTTGGAGCTTGAAAAATAAGGGGAGGGGTACAGGAAGGCAGCACGGAGGAGTCAATAAAACATGGACTGGAATTTTCAAGACCTGTTGCCAAATATTGGTTGGATCGTCAGTTTGAATCACAATGATTGGCTGTTGGGAAATAGTACCCCTGACACTGTAAGTGTATAAGTGTACACATATCTCCTGGGGGTATCATGATATCATTATTCTAGTAGAGACATGTAAGTATAGATCTGTACCTCCATTAATAGCTGGCGAGAGGGGGGGAGCTTTCTGAAAAGTGAAGGCACTTTCCAGTGTTGGTCACTCAGGAAAGAAATCCCTAAAACAGGACACTAAGCTAGATTTAGATTGGTGTAGGTATTCTCTGCTGGAGAACAGTGTGGAGAGAATTGTGCCTTCTGCAAGAGGGTGTCTCAGCACCTGTGGGTATAGTAAAAGAAGGACATTTGTGTAACACAGCAGAGCCTGTAAACAAGTGGTGATTACCAACTGAGTCTCCAGGGCAGAAGTCTGAGGTTTATGTTTATCAAAAGATGGCATGTGTTTTACAAGGTTGGGAAACACTGACTCGTTGGCAGAAAAGGGGTCTGCCTCTTCTCATCTAGGCTTGGGGGGACAAAATAAAATGGAATTTCAGGTGGTAGATATTAGGAGACATCCACTGTTTTGTGGGAAAAGCTGCAAACTAGAAAGGAATCAACTAGGTAAAATCCTGAGAGTTCCATGCAGATGTGTTCATTCATTAACTCTTTCGACATCTACTTGTTGGATGCGTCTTTTGAGCCAGGCACTATACTGGTTGATGATACAACAGTGGACAGTACAAATGAGGATCCTCCCACAGACTACAGTTCTGTGAGCCTAGAGAGCAAGTTGCATTTTCAAAGTTAATCTACGTCATCTACGTTCATGCCATCCTCTGTGTTCTTTCCCTGGTTCATTCTGCCCCAGTCTCTACTACAGTCTTACTGACCAATTCAGCCTTGCCTCAGCTGTGCCAGCTGGCTCCTTGTGGAGGATTACCATAGGAGGGAGTTAAAGAAGGCATGGTGCTGCTCTGAGCCAGCAGTGCTAATCAGCAGGAGGCACCCAAGGAAAGTAAATGATTCAATTCCAGATACCTTAATTTTGACCTGAGTGGTTTTTGTTATTCTTTCTGCACCTAAAAAAGAAAAATTGTTTGAATTTACTGGAAAACCCAATTCTTTGCTTTGTGTGAATTACTGTAAGCATG
>NW_007742002.1:5240-6340 GCF_000696425.1 Galeopterus variegatus
CCAGTTGCTCCCTGGCAGCTCTCAAAGCCAACATGTGGAAGACAAGGGCACTACACTTAACTCTTACTGGAAATGTCATCTGTATATGGACGCTTATGAAAAAGCATTGTAGATGTAGCTCAGTGTACAAGTTGTGGTATCTATTAAGAACTGCCAGAATATACATTGTTTGGGGGATTTCAGGGCCAAGTCTTTTCTCGCAGCTCCTAGAGGTAGGTATGGGTGTTCTTTTGATGCATTACCTGTTCTTGCCAGCCCTTTGTATGGGGAGAAAGGCCATGAATTACATTCTATTTCTGCTCTTTGTTTATGTACCAGGTCCAGACTGAGGTTCTCATCCAGTAAAATTGTTCCAGCACTGAGTGTGACTGAAGCACATGACAGGATTCTCTATTGTCTCCAGGAAGGAAATNAAATTGTTTGAATTTACTGGAAAACCCAATTCTTTGCTTTGTGTGAATTACTGTAAGCATGCTTATATTATAAATGCCCCTAGATTGTTTATTATTGATCATCATTTTCAGTCTTCCTTTTCTCCTTATACTTCTATCTGTAATACTTCCACTTATTCACATCTTGGTGAAGGTGTTATCATTTTGGAAACTAGACATCACTTTTTCATATAAAAAGAAAAAAATTGAAAAATACTTCACGAGCCTTCAGAACTCCCAGGTTTTTGTTATTCCGCTGTTTGTTTTGGCTTCTTTTCCCGTGGCATTGTTTGTCTTACTCTATGAGGAAGAAGATTTTTGTGACCATAGAGAAAAGGGAGGTTAGTTATCGCTAAGTCATTAGCTGGTGTTTGACTTTCCTGATGGATAAGGCTCTGCTACATAGCTTGACTCTCTACTCGTGAGATGACTGCTTGTTTGGCAGCTTCTGTCTGGAGATGTTACTGACCTGCACCTTTGACCCCTGCAGATGGTGGTGAGTGCTATTGTGGATACCTTGAAGACTGCGTTTCCTCGCTCTGAACCCCAGAGCCCCACAGAGGAGTTGAGTGAGGCTGAGACCGAAAGCAAACCCCAGACAGAAGGCAAGAAGGCTAGCAAGTGAGAAGCCCTTCAGCCTCCCAGGGACCCTCCCCCAATTCTCAAGTT
>NW_007742002.1:8339-9327 GCF_000696425.1 Galeopterus variegatus
AAAACTTGCGTAAGTAGTCACAGAGTCAGTGGGTTCTACGAGTGTATCCGTGCTACTTTTGGCAGGGTAGAGTTGGGAGAGGTCAAGTACCGCATTTGCTCCCCTGCTTTCTGCTTTCTTTATGTGATATGCCACTGGCTATTTCTTCAGGAATCAGAGATTCTATCCATGTCTGGGATGGAGTCCTTTATTGACAAACAGACAAAGTTACAGGAAATGCAGCCAGCAGAAGCCCCAGAAAAAGCTACTGAACAAATCCCCAGAGAAAATGTGGACAGTTGCTTGTCTGCAGCCATGCCAGCCCAAGATCTAAGTAACAGTGATCCAGGTAAGTGGCAATGTCTCTGCTCCCACAGAGAAAGGAGCCAGGGTGAAGTCCACTTGGGACTTGGGATAGTTGCAGATTTAATTTCTGTTCTGTTCAGCTGAGCAAGCCACGTATTGAGCTTCAGTTGGAGCTTGTGTACAGAGTGTGAGGTACAAAGATGAGCGGGACACAGTCCCCACAGCTGAGTCGAGCAACAGAACAGGGCACAAACGCAGGGAGTTCCAATCCGGCAGACCCATGCTTATAATATCAGTATCTTATTGAAGTTATTTTTGGCATGCTTTGGTATATTAGACTGCTGCCTTTTGCTAGAAACTTTCTTCCCTAGGGTGTGACGCCACTTTCCTGATTCTCTTTCTGCCTCTCTTGTGGTCCCCTCTCAGTCCACTGTGTTGGCTTCCTTCCATCTTCCACAGGTTGATTTTGGCTCCCTGTTTTTACTCTGCACACTCTCCCTGGGTGATTTCCAGGGATGGTTGGCTTCAACTCTAACACCTGTGCTGATGATGCCTAAACATTGGATATTGTATATCTCCACTTGGATCCACCATAGGGCAACTGAAATACAACATATTCAAAATGGAATTTATCTTTTTTCCAGATATATTCCCTCTGTTTTATTTTCTGCCATGGCAGACGATACTCCCTAGTTACCCAAGG
>NW_007742002.1:10869-12709 GCF_000696425.1 Galeopterus variegatus
ATGGGGTTAAGAAGGAAGTACGATTCAGTTCTAGCAGATTCATCCAAATCTGAAATCATTCTTATTCTAAAGAACTGTTGAAGGAAGAGAGCTTGGACAAGCTAGATCGAAGAATACACATTGGTCGTAGACTTACAAAGTTGTTATTGATAATTAATTATAATATTAACCAGCAGTAGCATCAGATATCTCAAATTCATTTTGGAACATTATGTATTCCTGGGGAAGTCTNTTTTTATTGCTATGACTAATTGTTACCACATGGTGGCAGCTCCAGGCAAATGCTGAACCTGAGAAAATAGAATTGAGGAAAATGACTAAGGCTCAGGGTGATGCTGTTTCCCAAGGAACGGAAAACCCCGTCTCTGAACATATGACTAGAAAGCAAACATCACATCAGCTTCCATGCCCGCTTGAAATACACTACAGAAAAAAANAGGGATGGAGACAGAGTTAGCTGACACAGCCCTGGATCTGCTTCTCTTGCTGCTAACAGAACAGTGGAAATGGCTGTGTACCAAAAACATGCAGAAATTTCTTCGTGTTATCTTCGGGACCCCAGTTCAGAGGTAAGACTGCTGAGTTCTCCTTCACATTAGAGAATCAACTTGCACAGAAGTTGAATATGATCTGAATTTGGCACTAGAAAGNAATCAACATATAAAATGCTGACTGGTTTCTATGCCATTAGGCTTTCCCCCTTGGCTCTACCTATATTTGGCTCTGCCACTAGAGTACTTTTTCTGAAAAGTAAATCTGAACATATATTCTGCGCTTAAAATCCTTCAGTGGTACCCTATTACCTACAGAAGGAGGTCATTTCCAATATGTGTCCCAGAGTTTTAGAATTCCCCAGAAGTGCTTCTGAAGCCAACTTAGATGCCAGTGGAAAAACTGAGTGGGCCATGATCCAACCAAAGCAGTTCCATTTTTGACTAGTTGAATAAACTGAGGATCTAGGTAAGGCTTTGTTTGAAAAAGGGCTCCACTGTGTTTAAAATATATATTTATTTCTTCATTGAATATTTCACTGCCTTCCTTACTTGGCATTACCTGGCCCCAGCCTTATTTCCCACTCTCCCACATGCAAACTNTTCACATTAGAGAATCAACTTGCACAGAAGTTGAATATGATCTGAATTTGGCACTAGAAAGAAAAAGTGTAGAGTCCAAGGAAACTGTGGCCACAAGAGAAGATTGATTCTCTATTATAAGGATAAAGGGGTGATGACTGCCTAGAGAGAATCAGAAAATTTATCAATTGCCTTGTTGTCTAAAGTTTAAATGTGTCTGGTTCTATAAGATTTCTAATGCACTGAGTTACAGACAGTGCCTATGATCTTAAAATATCCTGAACTCTTCCTCCTCTGGGATCAATTCTCCTCCCGCTTATATCCCACAGCCCTATACCTTTCACCTTGTTATGGTGGACATTTCTCTTAATTAATAGTGTAAAGTCAGTGTGATGATAAACAGTGGGAAAAAAAAGGAGAAAACAAATCAGTGCTCTTGAAATAAACATAATTTTCTCTGAGAGGGACATAAATATTCACCACTGAAGAAGTACGTACTGACACAGGATAGTAAAAGAGGAAAACTTGTATATGCAAAGAGGCTTTTATAATCCAGATTTTGTGATCACAGCACCACCTGATCACCTGAAAGATTTGTACATAGGTAGAGTTTTTAGCTGCTGACTTTCTAACCGTGGAACTGACGCAAGCTTTGCTAACCTGAAGAAGACCAGAAACACTGTCTCTGAGCCAAACAGACATGTAATGCTTGAGCTTTGGCCACTCTTATTTTGATTTCTCTCTTATGAGACATCCTGGCACATCCC
>NW_007742002.1:14357-18310 GCF_000696425.1 Galeopterus variegatus
TGCTTTTTCTGAAAAGTAAATCTGAACATATATTCTGCACTTAAAATCCTTCAGTGGTACCATATTACCTACAGAAGTAGGTCATTTCCAATATGTGTCCCAGAGTTCTAGAATTCTCCAGAAGTGCTTCTGAAGCCAACTTAGATGCTAATGGAAAAACTGAGTGGGCCATGATCCAACCAAAGCAGTTCCATTTTGACCAGTTTAATAAACTGAGGATCTAGGTAAGGCTTTGTTTGAAAAAGGGCTCCACTGTGTTTAAAATATATATTTATTTCTTTATTGAATATTTCACCCCCTTCCTTACTTGGCATTACCTGGCCCCAGCCTTATTTCCCACTCTCCCACATGCAAACTATCCATCATTGCCTGAATATTTTGTGATCTCTTTTCCTCCAGGCCTTTGTTCATCCTCTTGTATTTGCCCGAATGGCCTTTCTCTACTCACTCTTCTCCTACTCCTTCTCTATGTCCCTAACTTTCCCTCTTGTCTCCTTGGCCTACTGCTAAACACTTCTCAAATATTCAGCATTAGACGTCATGACATGTTTATTCTGTGAAACCTTTTGTAGCATCCTCTCCCACTTTCCCTCAGAATTAAGGAGCCTCTTTCCTACTGTCAAGGTTTTGATAATAATATTTATCAAAGTGTATTATATAAATGATCTACTTTCCCTAAATTAGTGGTTCTCAACTGGAGGGCACTTTTGCCATCCGGGGGACATTTTTGAGTATCTGGAGGTATTTTTGGTTGTCACAACTAGGAAGGGTGATGGGATGCCTACTGGCATCTAGTGGATAGAGGCCAGGGACACAGCTAAACATCCTGTACTCCGCAGGACAGCCCCCAGCCCCATCTCCCAAACAACAATGGATTATTCTGCCCAAAATGTTAGTAGTGCTGAGGTTGGGAAACTCCATCCCAGACTTTCAGTCCTTTAAGGGTCAGAACTAGCTTTGAATCCCCAGCAACTTAAATAGGACCTGGGACATCATAGATACTCATTAAATATTTAGTAAAGGAATAAACATTTCTCAGTACCTTCATACTTGAAAGTATAGTCTCCTTATGTTTTATTCAGTCATCTGTGACTGCTACTAATTAGGCCTTCATTTCTTTTCTCCCACTACTGAGCCTCCCTTTGCTCATCTTCCAAGTGCTTAAAAAAATGAGATGACATTAAAACTAGCTAGTATGTGATCACTAATGACCCCCTGCCCCTTGAAGTCATGTACATGATGAATTGGTTTCAGAACACAAGAAATTACTCAGTAGAAGCATAAAAGTATAAATGAGTCAGTAGAAATCCTAAAAAGATTGAGATATGTATATAAAAGAGGTAGGAAGAAGTTTACCTGAAGTTTGAATAACTCAGAATATAAAAAGGCTTGGGCCATTCTGGAGAAAGGAGAGGGAACTATATTCTGAGAATTAGAGGAAGACCACTGAAGAAGTGGTATTTCATATAGCTAAGATCCATGGATATCTAAGGCAGGAAAGTTAAATGCAGAGGAAGTGAGCCCCCAGGTGCACAACTGATGCAGAAGAGTCGGCTGTAAGACTTCCACTGTAAGACCCAGTGGGCGATGATTATAAAGTCTCTAGTGATAGGGAAGAGACAGAAATAAAGTAGAGGGTATGGCATATAAAGAAATAGTTATGTTCTGCTCTCTCATCTAAGCTATTTCTGGGCTTGTCTGGTAGAAATTTGTCCAGAAAGTTTTGTAGCATTCATCCCACTTTACCTTAAAATACTTATATCTCTCCATCCAACTGGAGATTTAGTTTGGTCTTATTCCTTTATTCATTGAAAAAAAAAATATTACCAAAGGCTGGCCAAACAGACATGGTCTCTACTTTCACATATTTTAGTTTAATACGGTTGAGAACTGAAATCAGAGCCTTTCCCGTGATTGCAAAGCTAATGCATGATGGAGCCAGAATTCAAACCAGGTGCTCATGGGCCGGCCCGGAGGCGCACTTGGTAGAGTGTGGCGCTTGGGAGCACGGCGGCGCTCCCGCCAAGGGCTCGGATCCCATATAGAGACTGGTCCGCTCACTGGTTGAGCACGGTGCGGGCGCGACACCGAGGGTTGCGATCCCGTTGCCGGTCGTGGTACGGGCACAACACTGAGGGTTGCGATCCTGTTGCCGGTCACGAAAAAAGACAAAAAGGAAAAAAAAAAACCAGGTGCTCCAAAGCCCAAGTTCTTCTCTGCTATAGTGGACTACTACTATTCCATATTTAACCTCTCTAAGCTTTGGTTTCCTCATGTGAAAAATAGGAATAGTAATGGTATCTCTCTCTAGGTGTATACTACGTGTCCAGTAAATGTTAGGTCTTAAAATTTGCTCTTCAGAAAAGGAAAGAGGATAAAAAGTATTTTCTGTTTCTAATACCTCCAGCTAGTGGCCCCAGATTCGCTCCATTTTTTATGTCTTCAGGATACCCCATCTCATACCCATCTCCTTCTGCCAGCTGCCACCACTCCTGCTGTTCCCATCTCTCTGAGCTATGCAGAACTTGGCTTTTAAACAGTGAAGATTTTGTGAGGCCTTACAAGGTGATTTTGTGCCAGTGGGCTCATTTGTCAAAGCAACAACCAGAACATTCTCATGTCTTACATTAGGAAGCAAAATACCTGTGCAGTACAGACAAGTACAGGTTAAGTACATAGTTACCAGCATTTTCCAAGTTTACTGGTGCTCCTGGTGACATGCTTAGGGAGAGCTATTGAAATCAAGTAGGCCACTCCTAATGAGAAGAGCTTTGGAGTCAAGCTAAGTCCCTCACCTTTTCATCCCCATCCCTTGACACTTCCACTAAAATCACATCTCCAGTTAGCTAGATAGATACAAATATACGTCAAAAAGTCCATAGGGACTGGCTGGTTAGCTTTTACTCGGTAGAGTATGTTGCTGATAACACCAAGGTCAAGGGTTTGGATCCCTGAACTGGCCACCTGTGAAAAAAAATCAGTGGGCTGGCTGGTTAGCTCACAGAGCATGGTGGATAACACCAAGGTCCCTGCACTGGCAAGCCACTAAAATTTGTTTTTTTTATAGTTCATGGAAAAATAGAATTAAAGATAACAGAAATCTTTCCTTGACCTTTCTGAAGTACCCTTCTAGCTGTCTGGTCAATGAAAATTAGCAAAACCAATATGCAAGCCATGCCATAAAAGAAATTAGGGAGAGGGCTTACAGCTGAATTTCCCTTGACTTTCTTTTCACTTTCTGGTTTTTGGTTTTTTTGTTTTATGGAGAGACATCACTGTTCAGAAAAGTGGGAAAATTCTGAATATATTGGGTGAACTTGAATGAAGCCATGTGAATATTGTGCAGGAACAGAATTTTATGGCTATTTTTGAAAACCTTGCTGTAACTGTGTCCTATTATTCTTGTTCATCATAGATATTTCCAGGTGATGATAATTTGTACTTATTCAGTGATCTCATATTCCTTCCTTTCAGAAAGCTCCTACATATATCTAATCACATTTTTTCCTTAGCCCATTTTCTTTTGTATTAACTGCAATGAAAACAGGACCACAGCTGGTTAGCATTCTCCTCACCATATGCCTCCACAGACTAGAATTAAACAAAGAATCTTATCCTTCCCTGTTCAAGACCTCTCATCTTTCCCTACAGATTATTATTCCCATCTTTTTAGTAATATTTTTGGCCCTTTTCTCAAGTGCCTTATGCTGTTTTCACAGTGTTCTTGAAGGCTTGCTAAGTCATACGAAGCAAGAAGTCATGGTATCTGAAAAAGAACCAATTTCCTGTGCAGAAGCTCCAAGGATCTGGTGTTCATGGCCTGTGCTGTTATACCAGCAAGTCCCATGTGCATGGTGGACATACAAAAGACAGGCTCATTTCAGGACTCCACCAGAGTGTGGACATTGACAACCTCACCAGCTTCAGGATATTTACTATCCAGCAAATGTTTG